>NW_012290397.1:0-1775 GCF_000151885.1 Dipodomys ordii | reverse complement strand
CCCACTGTGTACCCCGCTTTGTCCAGCTTTGTCCCCGCTGTGTCTCATTGTGTCCCATGCTCTGTCCCCCCTGTGTTCCACTGTGTACCCCGCTGTGTCCCGCTGTGTCCCCGCAGGGTCACCGCTGTTTCCCGCTGTGTCCCGCTGTGTTCCGTGGTGTCCCGCTTTGTCCCCCGCTGTGTCCCCCACTGAGTCCCGCTGTGTCCCCGCTATGTCCTGCTGTGTCCTCGCTGTGTCCCCCGCTGTCTGCCGCTCTGTTCCCCTCTGTGTCTCACGCTTTGCCCTGCTCTGTCCCACTGTGTCCCGTGTGTCCCCCACTGTGTCCCTTTGTTTCCCCAGCTGTGTACCCCGCTGTGTCCCGCTGTGTACCCGCTGTATCGACGCTGTGTCCCGCTGGGTCCCGCTGTGTCCTCGCTGTGTTCCCCGTTTTGTCCCGCTGTGTCCCCCGCTGTGTCCCCTGCTTTGTCCCGTTGTGTCCCTCTGTTTCCCCCGATGTGTCCCCTGCTCTGTCCCCCGCTGTGTCCCGCTGTGTTCCCCGTTTTGTCCCGCTGTGTCCTTGCTGTGTCCCCCGCTGTGTGCCGCTGTGTCCTCGCTGTGTCCCCGGCTGTGTCCCGCTGTGTCCTGCTTTGTCACGCTCTTTCTCCGCTGTGTCGCCACTGTGTCCCTCTGTGTACCCCGCTGCGTCCAGCTTTGTCCCCGCTGTGTCTCGCTGTGTCCCACGCTCTGTCCCCCACTGTGTCCCGCTGTGTCCTGCTGTGTCCCCCGCTGTGTCCCGCTGTGTCCGCGCAGGGTCACTTCTGTTTCCCGCTGTGTCCAGCTGTGTTCCGTGGTGTCCCCCTTTGTCCCCCGCTGTGTAACCCGCTGAGTCCCCGCTGTGTCACCACTGTGTCCCGCTGTGTCCTCGCTGTGTCCCCCGCTGTCTCCCACTTGTCCCCCGCTGTGTCTCACGCTTT
This sequence comes from Dipodomys ordii, assembly GCF_000151885.1. NCBI lineage: Eukaryota > Metazoa > Chordata > Mammalia > Rodentia > Heteromyidae > Dipodomys > Dipodomys ordii. The sequence continues at coordinate 822 of NW_012290397.1, read as the reverse complement.
GTCCCGCTGTGTCCCACTTTGTCCCGCTGTGTACCGCTGTGCCCCCAATGTGTCCCGTTGTGTCCACCGCTGTGTACCACGCTGTGTAACGCTGTGTCCCCGCTGTATCGACGCTGTGTCCCGCTGGGTCCCGCTATGTCCTCGCTGTGTTCCTGCTGTGTCCCCGCTGTGTCCCACTGTGTCCCGCTGTGTACCGCTGTCCCCCAATGTGTCCCGTTGTGTCCACCACTGTGTACCATGCTGTGTAACGCTGTGTCCCCGCTTTATCGACGCTGTGTCCCGCTGGGTCCCGCTGGGTCCCGCTGTGTCCTCGCTGTGTTCCTGCTGTGTCCCGCTGTGTCCCCCGCTGTGTCCCATATTGTGTCCTCGCTGTGTCCCCCACTGTGTCCTGCTGGGTCCTCGCTGGGTCCCCCGATGTGTCCCGCTGTGTACCCCGCTGTGTCCCGCTGTGTCCCGCTGTGTCCCGCTCTGTCCCTGCTGTGGTCCTCTGTGTCCCGCTGTGTCCCCGCTGTGTATCCGCTGTGTGCCCGCTGTATCCCGCTGTGTACTCCGTTGTGTCCAGCTGTGTCACTGCTGTGTCCCACTGTGTCCCCTCTGTGTCTCCGCTGTCCACCGCTGTGCCCCCCGCTTTGTCCCGCTGTGTCCCCACAGTGTCCCTGCTGTGTCCCGCTGTGTCACACTGTGTTCCATGGTGTCCCACTTCATCCCCCACTGTGTCCCCCGCTGAGTCCCCTCTGTGTCACCTCTGTGTCCCGCAGTGTCCCCGCGGTGTCCCGCTGTGTACTGCTGTGTCCCCCGCTGAGTTCCTCTGTGTCCCTGCTG
>NW_012290396.1:0-2821 GCF_000151885.1 Dipodomys ordii | reverse complement strand
TCCCCCCCGCTTGTGTCCACACTAGATCACGAGATGAGTCCCACGCTTAGTCCCCGCTGAGTCCCAATGTGTTTCCATATTGTCCCGCTTTGTCCCCCGCTGTGTCCCCCTCTGAGTCCCCGCTGTGTCCCGCTGTGTCCTCGCTGTGTTCCCATCTGTCTCCACGCTCTGTCACCCCGCTGTGTCTCACGCTTTGTCCCGTCTGTGTCCCACTGTGTTACGCTGTGTCCCGCTGTGTCCCCCACTGTGTCCCTTTGTGTCCCCAGCTGTATAACCCGCTGTGTAACGTTGTGTCCCCGTTGTATCGACACTGTGTCCCGTTGGGTCCCGCTGTGTCCTCGCTGTGTTCCCCGTTGTGTCCCGCTGTGTATACCCCACTGTGTCCAGCTTTGTCCCTGCTGTGTCTCGCTGTGTCCCACGCTCTGTCCCCCACTGTGTTCCGCTATGTCCCCCGCTGTGTCCCGTTGTGTACCCAGCTGTGTCCCGCTGTGTCCCCGCAGGGTCACCGCTGTTTCCCGCTGTGTCCCGCTGTGTTCCGTGGTGTCCCGCTTTGTCCCCCGCTGTGTCCCCTGGTGAGTCGCCGCTGTGTTGCCACCGTGTCTCCCGCTGTGTCCCCCGCTGTGTCCTGCTGTGACCCCGCTGTGTCCCGTTGTGTCCCGCTGTGTCCCCCGCTGTGTCCCTGCTGTGTCCCCGCTCTTTCACGCTGTGTCCCGCTGTGTCCCGCTGTGACCCTTCTCAGTCCCCCTGTGTCCCCGCTTTGGCCCGCTCTGTCGTCGCTCTGTCCCCTGCTGTGTCCCGATGTGTACCCGGCTGTGTCCCGCTGTGTCCCGCTGTGTCCTGCTGGGTCCCCCGCTGGGTCCCACTGGGTCCCCTCTCTGTCCCCTGCTGTCCCCTGCTGTTTTCCCCTGCTGTGTCCCGCTGTGTCCCACTGTGTCCCCCGGTGTGTCCCTTGTCCCCGTAGTGTCCCCGCTGTGTCCAGCTGTGTCACACTGTGTAACATGGTGTCCAGCTTTGTCACCCGCTGTGTCCCCTGCTAAGTCAGGCTGTGTCCCCACTGTGTCCCACTGTGTCCCGTGGTGTCCCGCTTTGTCCCCGGCTGTGTCCCCCAGTGAGTCCCCGCTGTGTACCCGCTGTGTCCAGCTGTGTCCTCGCTGTGTCCCATGCTGTGTTCCACTGTGTCCTCGCTGTGTCCCCTGCTGTGTCCCGTTGTGTTCCCAGCTGTGTAACCCGCTGTGTCCCGCTGTGTCCCCGCTGTATCGAAGTTGTGTCCCGCTGTGTCCGGCTGTGTCCTCGCTGTGTCCCCCGCTGTGTCCCGCTGTGTCCCCCGCTGTGTCTCGCTGTGTCTACTGCCATGTCCCTGCTGTGTCCCACTGTGGCCCCCGCTATGTCCCGCTGTGTCCCAGCTGTGTCCCCCGTTGATTCCTGCTGTGTATCAGCTGTGTCCCGCTGTGTTCCACCTGTGTCCCCCACTGTGTCCCGCTTTGTCCCGCTGTGTCCCCCATTGTGTCCCGCTGTATCCACTGCTGTGTCCCCGTTGTGTCCTGCTGTTTCCCGTGCTGTGTCCCGCTGTGTCCTCGCTGTTTCCCATGCTGTGTCCCGCTGTGTCCTCGCTGTGTCCCGCTGTGTCCTCCGCTGTGTCCCGCTGTGTCCCTGCTGTGACCCGCTGTGTCCCGCTGTGTCCCGCTGTGTCCCATCTGTGTGCTCGCTGTGTCCCGCTCTGTACCTCGCTGTGTCTAGCTGTGTCCCCGCTGTGTCCCCGTGTCCCCTCTCTGTCCCACGCTGTGTCCCGCTGTGTCCTCGTTGTGTCCCCGCTGTGTCCCCCGCTGTCTCCCGCGTTGTCCCACGCTGTGTCCCGCTGTGTCCCACTGTGTCCTCGTTGTGTCTGCCGCTGTGTCCCGCTGTGTCCCCGCTGTGTGCCCCGCTGTGTCACATTGTGTCCCGCTGTGCACCCTGCTGTGTCGTGCTATGTTCCGCAGTGTCCCCGCTGTGTCCCGCTGTGTCCCGCTGTGTCTCGTGGTGTCCCGCTTTGTCCCCCGCTGTGTCCCCCGGTGTGTCCCCGCTGTCTATCCGCTATGTCCCGCTGTGTCCCGCTGTGTCCTCGCTGTGTCCCCCCCTGTGTCCCTCTTTGCCCACGCTGTGTCCCGCTGTGTACTGATGTGTCCCCCGCTGATTCACGCTGTGTCCCAGCTGTGTCCCGCTGTGTCCCACCTGTGTCCCCTGCTGTGTCCCTCTGTGTCCTGCTGTGTCCACCACTGTGTCACCCGCTGTGTCCCGCTGTTTCCCCCTCTGTGTCTGCTGTGTCCACTGCTGTGTCCCCGTTGTGTCCCGCTGTTTCCCGCGCTGTGTCTCGCTGTGTCCTCGCCGTGTCCCCCGCTGTGTCCCGCTGTGTCATCGCTGTGTCCCCCGCTGTGTCCCGCTGTGTACCTGCTGTGAACCGCTGTTTCCTGCTGTGTTCCCGCTGTGTCCCCGCTGTATCGACGCTGTGTCACACTCTGTCCCGCTGTGTCCCGCGCTGTGTCCCCCGCTGTGACCTTGCTGTGTCCCACGCTGTGTTCTGCTATGTCCTCGCTGTGTCCCCACAGTGTCCCGTTGTTTCCCCAGCTGTGTACCCCGCTGGGTCCTGCTGTGTCCCCCTGGGTCCCACTGTGTCCTCGCTGTGTTCCCCGCTGTGTCCCGCTGTGTACCCCTCTGTGTCCCCCGCTGTGTCCTGCTGTGTCCCCCGCTGTGACCCGCTGTGTCCCGCTGTGTCCCCCGCTGTGTCCCTGCTGTGTACTGCTGTGTCCCCCGCTGAGTTCCGCTGTGTTCTCGCTGTGTCCCAATG
>NW_012290395.1:0-12255 GCF_000151885.1 Dipodomys ordii | reverse complement strand
GGAGAAGCAGAAGAAGCATGCAGCAGGAGAAGCAGAAGCAGAAGAAGCCGACGAAGCAGAAGCAGAACCTGAAGCAGAAGGAGAAGCAGAAGAAGCAGAATCTGGAGAAGCAGAAGAAGCAGAAGGAGAAGCAGAAGCAGAAAGAGAAGCAAAAGCAGAAGGAGAAGCAGAGGGAGAAGCAGAAGAAACAGAAGAAGCAGAGGCAGTAGCAGAAGAAGCAGAAGATGCAGAAGCAGAAGGAGAAGCAGAATCAGTAGTAGAAGCAGAAGAAGGAGAAGCAGAAGGAGAAGCATAAAGAGAAACAGAAGGAGAAGCAGGAGAAGCAGAAGCAGGAGAAGCAGAATCAGAAGAAATAGAAGAAGGAGAAGAAGCAGAAGCAGAAAGATAAGCAGAAACAGAAGGAGAAGCAGAAGAAGAAGCAGAAGAAGCCGAAGAAGCAAAAGCAGAACCTAAAGCAGAAGGAGAAGCAGGAGAAGCAGAAGAAGCAGAATCTGGAGAAGACGAAGGAGAACCAGAAGGAGAAGCAGAAGCAGAAAGAGAAGCAAAAGCAGAAGGAGAAGCAGAAGAAACAGAAGAAGCAAAATCAGTAGCAGAAGAAGCTGAAGATGCAGAAGCAGAAAGAGAAGCAGAAGGAATAGCAGAAGAACGAGAAGGAGAAATAGAAGGAGAAGCAGAAGGAGAAGCAGGAAAAGCACAAGAAACAGAAGCAGACAGAGAAGCAGAAGAAGGAGAAGGAGAAGCCGGAGCAGAAGAAGAAGCAGAAGGAAAAGCACAAGCAGAAGGAGATGAAGAAGGAGAAGCAGGAGATGCAAAAGAAGCAGAAGCAGAAGGAGAAGAAGAAGGAGAAGAATCAGAATCAGAAGAAGCAGAAGCAGAAAGAGAAAGAGAAGCCGACGAAGAGAAGCAGAACGAGAAGCAGGAGAAGCAGAAGAAGCACAAGCGGGAGAAGCAGAAGAAGAAGAAACAGAAGAAGGAGAAGGAGCAGAAGCAGAAGGAGAAGCAGAAGGAGAAGCAGAAAGAGAAGCAGGAAAAGCAGAAGAAGCAGAAGCAGGAGAAGCAGAAGGAGAAGAAACAGGAGAAGGACAAGAAGCAGAAAGAGAAGCAGTAGAAACAGAAGAAGCAGGAAAAGCAGAAGCAGAAGAAAGAGAAGAAGAAGAAGACGAAGAAGAAGAAGAAGCAGCAGCATAAGGAGAAGCATAAGGAGAAGTATAAGGAGAAGCAGTAGAAGCAGAAGAAGCAGAAGCAGGAGAAGCTGAAGCAGAAGAAAAAGAATAAGCAAAAGAAGCAGAAGCAGAAGCAGTGAGAGAAGCAGAAGAAGGAGAAGGAGAAGGAGCAGCAGAAGGAGAAGCAGAAGCAGAAAGAGAAGCAGAAACAGAAGGAGAACAAGAAGGAGAAGCAGGAGAATCAGAAGAAGCAGAAAGAGAAGGAGAAGAAGGAGAAGCAGAAGTAGAATCCGAAGAAACAGAAGAAGAAGAAGCAGAAGAAACAGAAGCAAAAGAAACAGAAGAAGGAGAAGAGCAGAAGCAGAAGCAGAAGGCGAAGCAGAAGCAGAAGGAGAAGCAGAAAGAGAAGCAGGAGAACCAGAAGAAGCAGGAGAAGCAGAAGCAGAAGAAACAGGAGAAGCCGAAGAAGCAGAAGCAGAATCTGAAGCAGAAGGAGAAACAGAAGAAGCACAATCTGAAGCAGAAGCAGAAGAAACAGAAATAGTAGAATAAGCAGAAGCAGAAGCACCAGGACAAGCAGAAGACCAAGAAGGAGAAGGCGAAAGAGAAGGATTAGGAGTAGGAGAAGCAAAAGGATAAGCAGAAGCAGAAAGAGAAGCAGAAGGAGAAGCAGCACGAGAAGTAGGAGAAGCAGGAGAAGCAGAAGTAGGAGAAGCAGAAGAAACAGAAGACGCAGAAGCAGAATGAGAAGCAGAAGGAGAAATTGAAGCAGAAGGAGAAGAAGAAGCAGAAGGAGAAGCAGAAGAAAGAGAAGGAGAAGTAGAAGCAGAAAGAGCAGCACAACGAGAAGCACAACGAGAAGCAGGAGAAGCAGAAGCAGGAGAAGCAGAAGCAGAAGAAACAGAAGAAGGAGAAGAAGCTGAAGCAGAAGGAGAAGCAGAAACAGAAGGAAAAGCAGAAAGAGAAGCAGGAGAAGCAGAAGAAGCAGCAGCAGGAGAAGCAGAAGCAGAAGAAGCCGACGAAGCAGAAGCAGAACCTGAAGCAGAAGGAGAAGCAGAAGAAGCAGAATCTGGAGAAGCAGAAGAAGCAGAAGGAGAAGCAGAAGCAGAAAGAGAAGCAAAAGCAGAAGGAGAAGCAGAGGGAGAAGCAGAAGAAACAGAAGAAGCAGAGGCAGTAGCAGAAGAAGCAGAAGATGCAGAAGCAGAAGGAGAAGCAGAATCAGTAGTAGAAGCAGAAGAAGGAGAAGCAGAAGGAGAAGCATAAAGAGAAACAGAAGGAGAAGCAGGAGAAGCAGAAGCAGGAGAAGCAGAATCAGAAGAAATAGAAGAAGGAGAAGAAGCAGAAGCAGAAAGATAAGCAGAAACAGAAGGAGAAGCAGAAGAAGAAGCAGAAGAAGCCGAAGAAGCAAAAGCAGAACCTAAAGCAGAAGGAGAAGCAGGAGAAGCAGAAGAAGCAGAATCTGGAGAAGACGAAGGAGAACCAGAAGGAGAAGCAGAAGCAGAAAGAGAAGCAAAAGCAGAAGGAGAAGCAGAAGAAACAGAAGAAGCAGAATCAGTAGCAGAAGAAGCTGAAGATGCAGAAGCAGAAAGAGAAGCAGAAGGAATAGCAGAAGAACGAGAAGGAGAAATAGAAGGAGAAGCAGAAGGAGAAGCAGGAAAAGCACAAGAAACAGAAGCAGACGGAGAAGCAGAAGAAGGAGAAGGAGAAGCCGGAGCAGAAGAAGAAGCAGAAGGAAAAGCACAAGCAGAAGGAGATGCAGAAGGGGAAGCAGGAGATGCAAAAGAAGCAGAAGCAGAAGGAGAAGCAGAAGGAGAAGAATCAGAATCAGAAGAAGCAGAAGCAGAAAGAGAAAGAGAAGCCGACGAAGAGAAGCAGAACGAGAAGCAGGAGAAGCAGAAGAAGCACAAGCGGGAGAAGCAGAAGAAGAAGAAACAGAAGAAGGAGAAGGAGCAGAAGCAGAAGGAGAAGCAGAAGGAGAAGCAGAAAGAGAAGCAGGAAAAGCAGAAGAAGCAGAAGCAGGAGAAGCAGAAGGAGAAGAAACAGGAGAAGGACAAGAAGCAGAAAGAGAAGCAGTAGAAGCAGAGGAAGCAGGAAAAGCAGAAGCAGAAGAAAGAGAAGAAGAAGAAGACGAAGAAGAAGAAGAAGCAGCAGCATAAGGAGAAGCATAAGGAGAAGTATAAGGAGAAGCAGTAGAAGCAGAAGAAGCAGAAGCAGGAGAAGCTGAAGCAGAAGAAAAAGAATAAGCAAAAGAAGCAGAAGCAGAAGCAGTGAGAGAAGCAGAAGAAGGAGAAGGAGAAGGAGCAGCAGAAGGAGAAGCAGAAGCAGAAAGAGAAGCAGAAACAGAAGGAGAACAAGAAGGAGAAGCAGGAGAATCAGAAGAAGCAGAAAGAGAAGGAGAAGAAGGAGAAGCAGAAGTAGAATCCGAAGAAACAGAAGAAGAAGAAGAAACAGAAGCAAAAGAAACAGAAGAAGGAGAAGAGCAGAAGCAGAAGCAGAAGGAGAAGCAGAAGCAGAAGGAGAAGCAGAAAGAGAAGCAGGAGAACCAGAAGAAGCAGGAGAACCAGAAGCAGAAGAAACAGGAGAAGCCGAAGAAGCAGAAGCAGAATCTGAAGCAGAAGGAGAAACAGAAGAAGCACAATCTGAAGCAGAAGCAGAAGAAACAGAAATAGTAGAATAAGCAGAAGCAGAAGCACCAGGACAAGCAGAAGAACAAAAAGGAGAAGGCGAAAGAGAAGGATTAGGAGTAGGAGAAGCAAAAGGATAAGCAGAAGCAGAAAGAGAAGCAGAAGGAGAAGCAGCACGAGAAGTAGGAGAAGCAGGAGAAGCAGAAGTAGGAGAAGCAGAAGAAACAGAAGACGCAGAAGCAGAATGAGAAGCAGAAGGAGAAATTGAAGCAGAAGGAGAAGAAGAAGCAGAAGGAGAAGCAGAAGAAAGAGAAGGAGAAGTAGAAGCAGAAAGAGCAGCACAACGAGAAGCACAACGAGAAGCAGGAGAAGCAGAAGCAGGAGAAGCAGAAGCAGAAGAAACAGAAGAAGGAGAAGAAGCTGAAGCAGAAGGAGAAGCAGAAACAGAAGGAAAAGCAGAAAGAGAAGCAGGAGAAGCAGAAGAAGCAGCAGCAGGAGAAGCAGAAGCAGAAGAAACCGACGAAGCAGAAGCAGAACCTGAAACAGAAGGAGAAGCTGAAGAAGCAGAATCTGGAGAAGCAGAAGAAGCAGAAGGAGAAGCAGAAGCAGAAAGAGAAGCAAAAGCAGAAGGAGAAGCAGAGGGAGAAGCAGAAGAAACAGAAGAAGCAGAGGCAGTAGCAGAAGAAGCAGAAGATGCAGAAGCAGAAGGAGAAGCAGAATCAGTAGTAGAAGCAGAAGAAGGAGAAGCAGAAGGAGAAGCATAAAGAGAAACAGAAGGAGAAGCAGGAGAAGCAGAAGCAGGAGAAGCAGAATCAGAAGAAATAGAAGAAGGAGAAGAAGCAGAAGCAGAAAGATAAGCAGAAACAGAAGGAGAAGCAGAAGAAGAAGCAGAAGAAGCCGAAGAAGCAAAAGCAGAACCTAAAGCAGAAGGAGAAGCAGGAGAAGCAGAAGAAGCAGTATCTGGAGAAGAAGAATGAGAACCACAAGGAGAAGCAGAAGCAGAATGAGAAGCAAAAGCAGAAGGAGAAGCAGAAGAAACAGAAGAAGCAGAATCAGTAGCAGAAGAAGCTGAAGATGCAGAAGCAGAAAGAGAAGCAGAAGGAATAGCAGAAGAACGAGAAGGAGAAATAGAAGGAGAAGCAGAAGGAGAAGCAGGAAAAGCACAAGAAACAGAAGCAGACGGAGAAGAAGAAGAAGGAGAAGGAGAAGCCGGAGCAGAAGAAGAAGCAGAAGGAAAAGCACAAGCAGAAGGAGATGCAGAAGGAGAAGCAGGAGATGCAAAAGAAGCAGAAGCAGAAGGAGAAGAAGAAGGAGAAGAATCAGAATCAGAAGAAGCAGAAGCAGAAAGAGAGAGAGAAGCCGACGAAGAGAAGCAGAACGAGAAGCAGGAGAAGCAGAAGAAGCACAAGCGGGAGAAGCAGAAGAAGAAGAAACAGAAGAAGGAGAAGGAGCAGAAGCAGAAGGAGAAGCAGAAGGAGAAGCAGAAAGAGAAGCAGGAAAAGCAGAAGAAGCAGAAGCAGGAGAAGCAGAAGGAGAAGAAACAGGAGAAGGACAAGAAGCAGAAAGAGAAGCAGTAGAAGCAGAGGAAGTAGGAAAAGCAGAAGAAAGAGAAGAAGAAGAAGACGAAGAAGAAGAAGAAGAAGCAGCAGCATAAGGAGAAGCATAAGGAGAAGTATAAGGAGAAGCAGTAGAAGCAGAAGAAGCAGAAACAGGAGAAGCTGAAGCAGAAGAAAAAGAATAAGCAAAAGAAGCAGAAGCAGAAGCAGTGAGAGAAGCAGAAGAAGGAGAAGGAGAAGGAGCAGCAGAAGGAGAAGCAGAAGCAAAAAGAGAAGCAGAAACAGAAGGAGAACAAGAAGGAGAAGCAGGAGAATCAGAAGAAGCAGAAAGAGGAGAAGAAGGAGAAGCAGAAGTAGAATCAGAAGAAACAGAAGAAGAAGAAGCAGAAGAAACAGAAGCAAAAGAAACAGAAGAAGGAGAAGAGCAGAAGCAGAAGCAGAAGGAGAAGCAGAAGCAGAAGGAGAAGCAGAAAGAGAAGCAGGAGAAGCAGAAGAAGCAGGAGAAGCAGAAGCAGAAGAAACAGGAGAAGCCGAAGAAGCAGAAGCAGAATCTGAAGCAGAAGGAGAAACAGAAGAAGCACAATCTGAAGCGGAAGCAGAAGAAACAGAAATAGTAGAATAAGCAGAAGCAGAAGCACCAGGACAAGCAGAAGAGCAAGAAGGAGAAGGTGAAAGAGAAGGATTAGGAGTAGGAGAAGCAAAAGGATAAGCAGAAGCAGAAAGAGACGCAGAAGGAGAAGCAGCACGAGAAGTAGGAGAAGCAGGAGAAGCAGAAGCAAGAGAAGCAGAAGAAACAGAAGACGCAGAAGCAGAATGAGAAGCAGAAGGAGAAATTGAAGCAGAAGGAGAAGGAGAAGGAAAAGGAGAAGCAGAAGAAGGAGAAGGAGAAGCAGAAAGAGAAGTAGAAAGAGAAGCACAACGAGAAGCAGGAGAAGCAGAAGCAGGAGAAGCAGAAGCAGAAGAAACATAAGAAGGAGAAGAAGCAGAAGCAGAAGGAGAAGCAGAAACAGAAGGAAAAGCAGAAATAGAAGCAGGAGCAGCAGAAGAAGCAGCAGCAGGAGAAGCAGAAGCAGAAGAAGCCGAAGAAACAGAAGCAGAACCTGAAGCCTAAGGAGATACAGGAGAAGCAGAAGAAGCAGAATCTGGAGAAGCAGAAGGAGAAGCAGAAGCAGAAAGAGAGGCAAAAGCAGAAGGAGAAGCATAAGGAGAAGCAGAAGAAACAGAAGAAGCAGAGGCAGTAGCAGAAGATGTAGAAGCAGAAGGAGAAGCAGAAGGAAAAGCAGAAGAACGAGAAGGAGAAGGAGAAGGAGAAACAGAAGGAGAAGCAGAAAGAGAAGCAGAAGAAGGAGCAGGAGAAGGAAAAGCAGCAGGAGAAGCAGAAAGAGAAGCAGAAAGAAAAGCAGAAGGAGAAGCAGGAGATGCAGAAACAGGAGAAGAACAAGCAGAAGAAACAGGAGAAGGACAAGAAGCAGAAGCAGAAGGAGAAGCAGAAAGAGAAGGAGGGGAAGCAGAAGAAGCAGAAGCAGGAGAAGCAGAAGCATAACAATCCAAAGAAGCAGAAGCAGAACCTGAAGCAGAAGGAGAAGCAGGAGAAGCAGAAGAATCAGAATCTGGAGAAGCAGAATGAGAAGCAGAAGGCGAAGCAGAAGCAGAAAGAGAATCAAAAGCAGAAGGAGAAGCAGAAGAAACAGAAGAAGTAGAAGCAGTAGCAGTTGTAGCAGAAGCAGAAGGAAAAGCAGAAGAACAAGAAGGAGAAGGAGAAACAGAAGGAGAAGCAGAAGGAGAAGCAGAAAGAGAAGCAGGTAAAGCAGAAGAAGAAGCAGAAGGAGAATAAGAAGGAGAAGCAGAAGAAGGAGAAGGAGAAGGAGAAGCAGGAAAAGCAGAAGAAGCAGAAGCAAAAGGAGAAACAGAAGTAGGAGAAGGAGAAGGAGGAGAAGCAGAAGCAGAAGGAGAAGCAGAAGCAGAATGAGAATGAGAAAGAGAAGCAGGAGGAGGACAAGAAGCAGAAGCAGGAGAAGCCGAAAGAGAAGAAGCAGAAACAGAAGCAGAAGGAGAAGCAGAAGCAGAAGGAGAAGCAGCAGAAGAAGTAGAACCAGAAATTCAGACAGCAGAAACAGAAGAAGCAGAAGCAGAAGGAGAAGCCAAAAGAGAAGCAGAAGAAGAAGTAGAAAAAACAGCAGAAGAAGCAGAAAAACAAGCAGGAGAAGCAGAAGCAGGAAGAGAAGTAGAAGCAGAAGAAGCAGAAGAAGAAGAAGAAGCAGTAGAAGCATAAGAAGCAGAAGCAGGAGAAGCAGAAGCAGAAGAAAAAGAAGAAGCATAAGAAGCAGAAGCAGAGGGAGAAACAGAAGAAGGAGAAGGAGCAGCAGAAGGTGAAGCAGAAGGAGATGCAGAAGGAGAAAGTGAAGCAGAAACAGAAGGAGAAGAAGAAGGAGAAGTTGGAGAATCAGAAGAAGCAGAAGCAGAAAGAGAAGCAGAAGAAGGAGAAGGAGAAGCAGAAGGAGAAGGACAAGCAGGAGAAGCAGAAGAAGCAGAAGCGGGAGAAGCAGCAGCAGAAGAAGAAACAGAAGAAGGAGAAGGAGCAGAAGGAGAAGCAGAAGCAGAAGGAGAAGCAGAAAGAGAAGCAGAAGAAGCAGAAGAAGCAGTAGCAGGAGAAGCAGAAGCAGAAGAAATAGAAGAAGCCGAAGAATCAGAAGGAGAACCTGAAGCAGAAGGAGAAGCAGAAGCAGCAGAAGCTGGAAAAGCAGAAGCAGAAGAAACCGAACAAGCAGAAGAAGCAGAAGCAGAACGAGAAGCAGAAGAAGAGGGAGAAAGAGAAGGATTAGTAGTAGGAGGAGCAGAAGCAGAATAAGAAGCAGAAAGAGAAGCAGAAGGAGAAGCAGAAGGAGAAACAGAATCAGAAGCAGGAGAAGCAGAAGCAGAAAGAGAAGCACAAGAAGGAGGAATTGAAGGAGAAGGAGAATGAGACGGAGAAGCAGAAGGAGAAGAAGGAGAAGCAGAAGAAGAAGAAGGAGAAGGAGAAAGAGAAGGATTAGGAGTAGGAGAAACAGAAGGATAAGTAGAAGCAGAAAGAGAAGCAGAAGGAGAAGCAGGAGAAGCAGAAGAAGCAGAAGCAGGAGAAGCAGAAGCAGAATGAAAAGCAGAAGAAGGAGAAATTGAAACAGAAGAAGATGCAGAAGGAGAAGCAGAAGCAGAAGGAGAAGCAGAAGAAGGAGAATCAGAAGGAGAAGCATAAGGAGAAACAGAAGGAGAAGCAGGAGAAGCAGAAGCAGGAGAAGCAGAATCAAAAGAAATAGAAGAAGGATAAGAAGCAGAAGCAGAAAGAGAAGCAGAAACAGAAGGAGAAGCAGAAATAGAAGCAGAAGAAGCAGAAGCTGAACCTGAAGCAGAAGGAGAAGCAGGAGAAGCAGAAGAAGCAGAATCTGGAGAAGAAGGAGAACCAGAAGGAGAAGCAGAAGCAGAAAGAGAAGCAAAAGCAGAAGGAGAAGCAGAAAGAGAAGCAGAAGAAACAGAAGAAGCAGAAGCAGAAGCAGTAGCAGAAGAAGCTGAAGATGCAGAAGCAGATAGAGAAGCAGAAGGAATAGCAGAATAACGACAAGGAGAAACAGGAGGAGAAGAAGAATGAGAAGCAGTAGGAGAAGCAGGAAAAACAAAAGAAGCAGAAACAGACGGAGAAGCAGAAGAAGGAGAAGCAGAAGCAGAAGAAGAAGCAGAAGGAAAAGCACAAGCAGAAGGAGATGCAGAAGGAATAGCAGGAGAAGCAGAAGAAGCAGAAGCAGAAGGAGAAGAAGAAGGAGGAGAAGCAGAATCAGAAGAAGCAGAAGGAGAAGTAGAAAGAGAAGCCGGCGAAGAGAAGCAGAACGAGAAGCAGGAGAAGCAGAAGAAGCAGAGCGGGAGAAGCAGAAGAAGAAGAAACAGAAGAAATAGAAGGAGCAGAAGCAGAAGGAGGAGCAGAAGCAGAAGGAGAAGCAGAAAGAGAAGCAGGAAAAGCAGAAGAAGCAGAAGCAGGAGAAGCAGAAGCAGAAGAAACAGGAGATGGACAAGAAGCAGAAGCAGAAGCAGAAGGAGAAACAGAAACAGAAGCAGAAGCAGAAAGACAAGGAGGGGAAGCAGAAGAAGCAGAAGCAGGAGAACCAGAAGCATAAGAATCCGAAGAAACAGAAGCAGAACCTGAAGCAGAAGGAGAATCAGGAGAAGCAGAAGAAGCAGAATCTGGAGAAGCAGAATGAGAAGGTGAAGGAGAAGCAGAAGCAGAAAGAGAATCAAAAGGAGAATGAGAAGCGGAAGAAACAGAAGAAGCAGAAGCAGTAGCAGTTGCAGCAGAAGCAGAAGGAGAAGCAAAAGTAAAAGCAGAAGAACGAGAAGGAGAAACAGAAGGAGAAGAAGAAGGAGAAGGAGAAGAAGCAGAAGGAGAAGCAGAAGGAGAAACAGAAGCAGAAGAAGCAGCAGAAGGAGAAGCAGAAGCAGAAGAAGATGAAGAAGGAGAAGCAGGAGAAGCAGAAGAAGCAGAAGCAGAAGTAGAAGGAGAAGTAGGAGAAGGAGAAGGAAGAGCCGCAGAAGCAATAGGAGAAGCAGAAGAAGAAGCAGAATGAGAAGCAGAAAGAGAAGCAGTAGAAGAAGAAGAAGCAGGAAAAGCAGAAGCAGCAGAAAGAGAAGAAGAAAAAGAAGAAGAAGAAGAAGAAGAAGAAGAAGAAGAAGAAGAAGAAGAAGAAGAAGAAGAAGAAGAAGAAGAAGAAGAAGAGAAGGAGAAGGAGAAGCAGTAGAAGCAGAAGAAGCAGAAGCAGGAGAAGCAGAAGCAGGAGAAGCAGAAGCAGAAGAAAAAGAATAAGCATAAGAAGCAGAATCAGAGGGAGAAGCAGAAAAAGGAGAAGCAGAAGCAGAAGAAGCAGCAGAAGCAGAAGCAGAAGCAGAAGAAGATGCAGAAGGAGAAGCAGGAGAAGCAGAAGAAGGAGAAGGAGAAGGCGAAAGAGAAGGATTAGGAGTAGGAGAAGCAAAAGGATAAGCAGAAGCAGAAAGAGACGCAGAAGGAGAAGCAGCACGAGAAGTAGGAGAAGCAGGAGAAGCAGAAGCAGGAGAAGCAGAAGAAACAGGAGACGCAGAAGCAGAATGAGAAGCAGAAGGAGAAATTGAAGCAGAAGCAGAAGGAGAAGCAGAAACAGAAGGAAAAGCAGAAAGAGAAGCAGGAGAAGCAGGAGAAGCAGCAGCAGGAGAAGCAGAAGCAGAAGAAGCCGAAGAAGCAGAAGCAGAACCTGAAGCAGAAAGAGAAGCAGGAGAAGCAGAAGAAGCAGAATTTGGAGAAGCAGAAGGAGAAGCAGAAGCAGAAAAAGAAGCAAAAGCAGAAGGAGAAGCAGAAGGGGAAGCAGAAGAAACAGAAGAAGCAGAGGCAGTAGCAGAAGATGCAGAAGCAGAAGGAGAAACAGAAGGAAAAGCAGAACGAGAAGGAGAAGGAGTAGGAGAAACAGAAGGAGAAGCAGAAAGAGAAGCAGAAGAAGGAGTAGGAGATGGAAAAGCAGCAGGAGAAGCAGAAAGAGCAGCAGAAGGAGAAGCAGGAGATGCAGAAACTTGAGAAGCAGAAGCAGAAGAAACACAAGAAGGACAAGAAGCAGAAGCAGAAGGAGAAGCAGAAACAGAAGGAGAAGCAGGAAGAGAAGGAGGGAAAGCAGAAGAAGCAGAAGCAGGAGAAGCAGAAGCATAAGAATGTGAAGAAGCAGAAGGAGAACTTGAAGCAGAAGGAGAAGCAGGAGAAGCAGAAGAAGCAGAATCTGGAGAAGCAGAAGGAGAAGCAAAAGGAGAAGCAGAAGCAGAAAGAGAATCAAAAGCAGAAGGAGAAGCAGAAGAAACAGAAGAAGTAGAAGCAGTAGCAGTTGTAGCAGAAGCAGAACGAGAAGCAGAAGGAAAAGCAGAAGAACAAGAAGGAGAAGGGAAACAGAAGGACAAGCAGTAGGAGAATAAGAAGGAGAAGCAGAAGAAGGAGAAGCAGAAGCAGAAGAAGATGCAGAAGGAGAAGCAGAAGAAGCAGAAGAAGAAGGAGAAGCAGGAAAAGCAGAAGAAACAGAAGCAAAAGGAGAAGCAAAAGAAGGAGAAGGAGAAGAAGAAGCAGAAACATAAGGACAAGCACAAGCAGAAGGAGGTGCAGAAGGAGAAGCAGGAGAAGCAGAAGAAGCAGAAGCTGAAGGAGAAGCAGAAGTAGGAGAAGGTGAAGGAGGAGAAGCAGAAGGAGAAGCAGAAGCAGAATGAGAAGCAGAAAGAGAAGCAGGAGAAGGACAAGAAGCAGAAGCAGGAGAAGCCGAAAGAGAAGCAGCAGAAGAAGCAGAAACATTAGCAGAAGGAGAAGCAGAAGCAGAAGGAGAAGCAGCAGAAGAAGTAGAACCAGAAATTCAGGCAGGAGAAACAGAAGAAGCAGAAGCAGAAGCAGAAGGAGAAGCAAAAAGAGAAGCACAAGGAGTAGTAAAAGAAGCAGCAGAAGGAGAAGCAGCAAAAGAAGCAGAAAAACAAGCAGGAGAAGCAGAAGCAGAAAGAGAAGTAGAAGCAGAAGAAGCAGAACCAGAAGAAGAAGCAGTAGAAGCATAAGAAGCAGAAGCAGGAGAAGCAGAAGCAGAAGAAAATAGAAGAAGCATAAGAAGCAGAAATAGAAGCAGAGGGAGAAATAGAAGAAGGAGAAGGAGCAGCAGAAGGTGAAGCAGAAGGAGATGCAGAAGCAGAAAGAGAAGCAGAAACAGAAGGAGAAGTTGGAGAATCAGAAGAAGCAGAAGCAGAAAGAGAAGCAGAAGAGGGAGAAGGAGAAGCAGAAGCAGAAGGACAATCAGGAGAAGCAGAAGAAGCAGAAGCGGGAGAAGCAGAAGAAGAAGAAGAAGAAGAAGAAGAAACAGAAGAAGGAGAAGGAGCAGAAGGAGAAGCAGAAGGAGAAGGAGAAAT
>NW_012290394.1:0-5901 GCF_000151885.1 Dipodomys ordii | reverse complement strand
TCTTTCCCCCGCTGTGTCCCGCTGTGTCCCGCTGTGTCCTCGCTGTATCCCCCGTCATGTCCCGCTGTGTCCTCACTGTATCCCCCGTTGTGTCCCGCTGTGTCCCCGGCTGTGTCCGACTGTGTCACGCTGTGTCTCATTCTGTCCCCCATGTGTCCCTCTCTGTCCCGCTGTGTCCCCGCTGAGTCCTCCATTGTCCCCCGCTCTGTCCCCCGCTTTGTGCGGCTGTATCCCCCACTGTGTCCCGCTGTGTCCTCACTGTGTCCCCCGCTTTGTCCCGCTGTGTGCCTGCAGTGTCCCCGCTTTGTCCCGCTGTGTCCCACTGTGTCCCGTGGTGTCCCGTTTTGTCCCCCGCTGTGTCCCCCACTGAGTCCCTTCTGTGTCCCTGCTGTGTCCCGCTGTGTCCTCGCTGTTTCCCCCGCTGTCTTCCGCTTTGTCCCACGCTGTGTTCCGTCGTGTCCCCCGCTGTGTACCCCGCTGTGTCCTGCTGTGTACCACGTTGTGGCCCGCTGTGTCCATCGCTGTGTCCCGCTGTGTCCTCCCTGTGTCCCCCGCTGTGTCCCGCTGTGTCCCCCACTGTGTCCCGCTGTGTCTACTGCTGTGTCCCTGCTGTGTCCCGCTGTGTCCCGCTGTGTTCTGCTGCGTCCACGCTGTGTCCCACGCTTTGTCACTTTGTGTCCCGCTGTGTCCCCCGCGGGGTCCCGCTGTGTCCTGCTGTGTCCCTCTGTGTCTCCGCTATGTCTCCGCTGTGGCCCAATGTGTATCCCCGCTGTGTCCCCCGCTGTGTCCCTCGCAGTGTCCCCGCTCTGTCCCTTGCTGTGGCCCGCTGTGTCCCCACTGTGTCCCCGCTGTGTCCCGCTCTTGTCCCGCTGTGTCCTCTCTTGTCCCCCTCTGTGTCCATCTGTGTCCCCTGCTGTGTCCCCCGCTGTATCCCGTTGTGTGCCCATTGTCCTCCAGCGTGTCCCCACTTTCCCCCGCTGTGTTCCCCTCTGTGTCCGCTGCGTCCCGCTGTGTCCAGCTGTGTCACTGTGTCCCCGCTGTGTACCCCGATGTGTCCCGCTGTGACCCTGGCTCTTTCCCCCGCTGTGTTCCGCAATGTCCCCGGCTGTGTCCCGCTGCGTCCCCGCTGTGTCCCTCTGTGTCCCGCTGTGTCCCCCGCTGTGTCCCCCTGTGTCCTGCTGTGTCCCGCTGTGTCCCCCCCGGTGTCCCGCTGTGTCCCGTTGTGTTCTGCTGTGTCCCGCTGTGTCTCTGCTGTGGCCCGCTGTGTATCCCGCTGTGTCCCCGCTGTGTCCCGCTGTGTCCCCCGCTCTGTCCCCTGAAGTGTCCCGCTGTGTCCCTCGCTGTGTCCCGCTGTGTCCCACTGTGTCCCCGCTGTGTCGTGCTCTTATCCCGCTGTGTCCTCTCTTGTCCCCCTCTGTGTCCCTCTGTGTCCCCCGCTGTGTCCCCGCTGTGTCGCGTTGTGTCCCCATTGTCCCCCGGTGTGTCCCCGCTTTCCCCCGCTGTGATCACTGCTGTGTCCTGCTGTGTCCCGCTGTGTCCCCGGTGTGTCTTCTGCTGTGTCCCGCTGTGTCTCCTGCTGTGTCCCCGCTATGTGCCGCTGTGTCCTGCTGTGTCCCACAGTATTCCCCACTGTGTCAGGCTGTGTCCTCGCATTGTCCCCGCTCTGTCCCGCTGTGTTCCCCGCTGTGTCCAGCTGTGTCCCCACTGTGTCCCGCTGTGTCCCCCACTGTGTCCTGCTGTGTCCTGCTGTGTCCAGCTATGTCCCGCTATGTCCCGTTGTGTCATCGATTTGTCCCCGCTGTGTCCCGCTGTGTACCCTGCTGTGTCCAGCTATGTCCCCGCTGTGTTCCGCTGGGCCGACTGTATTCTCCCTGTGTATCCCGCTGTGTCCAGCTGTGTCCCTGCTGTGTCCCGCTGTGTCCCTGGCTGTGACCCGCTGTGTTCCGCTGTGTCCCCCACTGTGTCCCCTGCTGTGTCCTGCTGTGTACCAAGCTGTGTCCAGCTGTGTCCCTCTGTGTCCCTGGATGAGTAACGCTGTGTCCCCTGCTGTGTCCCCGCTGTGTCCCCTGCTGTGTCCCTGCTGTGTCCCGCTGTGTCCTGCTGTGTCCCTCTGTGTCACCCACTGTGTCCCCCGCTGTGTTCTGCTGTGTCCCGGGTGTGTCCCGCTGTGTCCCCCGCTGTGTCACATTGTGTCCCGCTATGTCCCCACTGTGTCCCCTGCTCTGTCCCCGCTGTGTCCCCGCTGTGTCCCGCTGTGTCCTCGCTCTGTCCCCCGCTGTGTCCCGCTGTGTCCCCTGCGGTGTCCCGCTGTGTCCCCCGCGGTGTCCCGCTGTGTCTCCGCCGTGGCCCGCTGTGTATCCCGCTGTGTCCCCGCTGTGTCCCGCTGTGTACCGCGCTCTGTCCCCCGAAGTGTCCCGCTGTGTCCCTCGCTGTGTCCCGCTGTGTCCCACTGTCTCCCCGCTGTGTCCCACTCTTGTCCCGCTTTGTCCTCTCTTGACCCCTCTGTGTCCCTCTCTGTCGCCCGCTCTGTCCCCCGCTGTGTCCCGTTGTGTCCCCAAATTTCCCCGGTGTGTCCCTGCTTTCCCCCGCTGTGTTCCCCGCTGTGTACCGCTGTATCCCGCTGTGTCCCGCTGTGTCCCCGCTGTGTCCCCTGCTGTGTCCCAATGTGTCGCCTGCTGTGTCCCCGCTATGTGCCTCTGTGTCCCGCTGTGTCCCCTGATATTACCCACTGTGTCGGGCTACGTCCTCGTATTGTCCCATCTCTGGCCCGCTGTGTACCCTGCTGTGTCCAGCTGTGTCCCCGCTGTGTCCCGCTGTGTCCCCCGCTGTGTCCCCAGCTGTGTCCCGCTGTCTCCCCCGCTGTGTCCCCGCTGTGTCAGGCTGTGTCCCACTGTGTACTCACTGTGTCCCGCGCTGTGTCCCACTGTGTCCCCCACTGTGTCCCCGTGTGTCCTGCTGTGTCCCGCTGTGTCCCGCTGTGTCCAGCTGTGTCCTCGCTGTGTCCCCACTGTGTCCCGCTGTGTACACCGATATATCCAACTTTGTCCCCAATGTGTACGCCGCTGTGTCCCGCTGTGTCCCACTGTGTCCCGCTGTGTCCTCACTGTGTCTTCACTGTGTCCTCACTGTGACCCGCTGTTTCCCACTGTGTCCCCTGCAATGTCCCGCTGTGTCTCCCGCTGTGTCCTGCTGTGTCCAACTGTGTCCCTCGCTGTGTCCCCACTGGGACATGCTGTGTCCTCTGCTGTATCCCCGCTTTGTCCCGCTGTGTCCCGTGGTGTCCCGCTTTCTCTCCCGCTGTGTCACCAGCTGAATCCCCGCTGTGTCCCCCGCTGTGTCCCCCGCTGTATCCCACTGTTGCCCCCGCTGTGTCCCTCTGTGTCCCTCTGTGTCCTGCTGTGTTGCCCGCTTTGTCCCCGATGTGTCCCTGCTGTGTCCCTCTGTTTCCTGTTGTGTCCTCTCTGTGTCCCCACTGTGTCCCAGGTGTGTCCCCTGCTGTGTCCCCGCTGTGTCCCCGCTGTGTCAGGCTGTGTCCCGCTGTGTCCCCTGCTGTGTCCCGCTGTGTCCTCCGCTGTGTGCCGTGCTGGGTAAAGCTGTGTCCCCCGCTGTGTCCCGCTGTGTCCTGCTGTGTCCCGCTGTGTCTCGCTGTGTCCCGCTGTGTCCTCGCTGTGTCCCCGCTGTGTCCCGCTGTGCAATCCGCTGTGTCCAGCTGTGTCTTCCTTGTGTCCCACTGTGTCCGGCTGTGTCCTCGCTGTGTCCCCACTGTGTCCCACTGTGTCCCAAGGTGTCCCCTGCTGTGTCCCCCGCTTTGTCCCACTGTGTCCCGCTGTATCCCTCTGTGTCCCGTTGTGTCCTCGCTGTTTCCCCACTGTGTCCCAGCAGTGTCCGCGCAGTGTCCCCGCTGTGTCAGGCTGTGTCCCGCTGTTTCCTCGCTGTGTCCCCCGCTGTATCCCACTGTCTCCTCCGCTGTGTCCTGTGCTGTGTCAAGCTGTGTCCCCCGCTGTGTCCTGCTGTGTCCCTCTGTGTCCCGATGTGTCCAGCTGTGTTCTCGCTGTGTCTCCAGCAGTGTCACGCTGTGTCCTTGCTGTGTCCCGCTGTGTCCCGCTGTGTCCTCTCTTGTCCCCCTTTGTGTCCATCTGTGTCCCCCGCTGTGTCCCGTTGTGTGCCCATTGTCCTCCGGTATGTCCCCACTTTCCCCCGCTGTGTTCCCCGCTGTGTCCTGCTGTGTCCCGCTGTGTCCAGCTGTGTCACGTGGTGTCCCGCTTTGTCTCCCGCTGTGTCACCTGCTGAGTCCCCGCTGTGTCCCGTTGTGTCCCCGCTGGGTCCCCCGATGTGTCCTGCTGTGACCCTGGCTGTGTCCCCCGCTGTGTTCCGCTATGTCCCCGGCTGTGTCTCGCTGTGTCCCCGCTGTGTCCCTCTGTGTCCCACTGCTTCCCCCGCTGTGTCCTGCTGTGTCCCGCTTTGTGTCCCGCTCTGACCTCGCTGTGTCTGGCTGTGTCCCCCGCTGTGTCCCGCTGTGTCCCGCTGTGTCCCGCTGTGTCCCCCTCGGTGTCTCGCTATGTCCCGTTGTATCCTGCTGTGTCCCGCTGTGTCTCCACTGTGGCCCGCTGTGTATCCCGCTCTGTCCCCGCTGTGTCCCGCTGTGTACCCTGCTGTGTCCAGCTGTGTCCCCGCTGTGTCCAGCTAGGCCGGCTGTATCCTCA
This sequence comes from Dipodomys ordii, assembly GCF_000151885.1. Lineage (NCBI taxonomy): Eukaryota > Metazoa > Chordata > Mammalia > Rodentia > Heteromyidae > Dipodomys > Dipodomys ordii. Next base: position 1,198 of record NW_012290394.1, on the reverse strand, counting down.
CTGTGTATCCCGCTGTGTCCAGCTGTGTCCCCGCTGTGTCCCGTCCCCGGCTGTGACCCACTGTGTCCCGCTGTGTCCCCCGCTGTGTCCCGCTGTGTCCTGCTGTGTCCCGCTGTGTCCAACTATGACCCGCTGTGTCCTCGCTGTGTCCCCACAGTGTCCCGCTGTGTACCCCGTTGTGTCCAGCTCTGTCCCCTCTATGTCCCGCTGTGTCCTCGCTGTGTCCCCGTTGTGCCCCCCGCTGTATCCCCCGCTTTGTCCCGCTGTGTCCCCCACTGTGTCCCATGCTGTGTCCCGCTGTGTACCCCGCTGTGTCCGGCTATGTCCCTCTGTGTCCCCGGATGAGTCACACTGTGTCCCCCGCTGTGTCCCTGCTGTGTCCCGCTGTGTCCTGCTGTGTCCCTCTGTGTCACCCACTGTGTCCCCCGCTGTGTTCTGCTGTTTCCCGCTGTGTCCCGCTGTGTCCCCCGCTGTGTCACCTTTTGTCCCGCTATGTCCCCACTTTGTCCCCCGCTGTGTCCCCGCTGTGTCCCCGCTGTGTCTCGCTGTGTCCTCACTCTGTCCTCCGCTGTGTCCCGCTGTGTCCCGCTGTGTCTCCCACTCTGTCCCCCGAAGTGTCCCGCTGTGTCCCTCGCTGTGTCCCGCTGTGTCCCACTGTGTCCCCGCTGTGTCCCGCTCTTCTCCCGCTGTGTCCTCTCTTGTCCCCCTCTGTGTCCCTCTGTGTCCCCCGCTGTGTCCCCCGCTGTGTCCCGTTGTGTCCCTATTGTCCCCCGGTGTGTCCCCGCTTTCCCCCACTGAGTTCCCCGGTGTGTCCCACTGTGTCCCGCTGTGTCCCGCTGTGTCCCCCGCTGTTTCCCACTGTGTCGCCTGCTGTGTCCCCGCTATGTGCCTCTGTGTCCCGCTGTGTCCCGTGATATTCCCCGCTGTGTTGGGTTGTGTCCTCGTATTGTCCCATCTCTGTCCCGCTGTGTACCATGCTGTGTCCAGCTGTGTCCCCGCTGTGTCCCCCGCTGTGTCCCCCGCTGTGTCCCCCGCTGTGTCCCCCGCTGTATCCCGGCTGTGTCAAGCTGTGTCCCACTGTGTACTCACTGTGTCCCGCGCTGTGTCCCGCAGTGTCCCCCGCTGTGTCCCCCTGTGTCCTGCAGTGTCCCGCTGTGTCCCCCTGTGTCCCGCTGTGTCCCGCTGTGTCTCCACCGCG
>NW_012290393.1:0-3227 GCF_000151885.1 Dipodomys ordii | reverse complement strand
GTCCTCACTGTGTCCACACTGTGTCCCGCTCTGTACCCCGCTGTGTCCAGCTTTGTCCCCAATGTGTACGCCGCTGTGTCCTGCTGTGTCCCCCGCTGTGTCCCCGCTGTGTCAGGCTGTATCCCGCTGTGTCCTCACTGTGTCCCGCGCTGTGTCCCGCTGTGTCCCGCTGTGTCCCCCGCTGTGTCCCGCTGTGTCACGCTGTGTCCCGTGGTGTCACGCTTTCTCTCCCGCTGTGTCACCCGCTGAATCCCCACTGTGTCCCGCTGTGTCCCCCGCTGTGTCCCTCGCTGTATCCCACTGTTTCCCCCGCTGTGTCCCTCTGTGTTCCTCTGTGTCCCGCTGTGTTGCCTGCTTTGTCCCCAATGTGTCCCTGCTGTGTCCCTCTGTTTCCCGTTGTGTCCTCGCTGTGTCCCCACTGTGTCCCAGGTGTGTCCCCTGCTGTGTCCCCGCTGTGTCCCCGCTGTGTCAGGCTGTGTCCCGCTGTGTCCTCGCTGTGTCCCCTGCTGTGTCCCACTGTGTCCTCTGCTGTGTCCCGTGCTGGGTAAAGCTGTGTCCCCCGCTGTGTCCCGCTGTGTCCTGCTGTGTCCCGCTGTATCCTCGCTGTGTCCCCGCTGTGTCCTGCTGTGTAATCCGCTGTGTCCAGCTGTGTCTTCCTTGTGTCCCACTGTGTCCGGCTGTGTCCTCGCTGTGTCCCCACTGTGTCCCGCTGTGTCCCAAGGTGTCCCCTGCTGTGTCCCCCGCTTTGTCCCACTGTGTCCCGCTGTATCCCTCTGTGTCCCATTGTGTCCTCGCTGTTTCCCCACTGTGTCCCAGCAGTGTCCGCGCAGTGTCCCCGCTGTGTCAGGCTGTGTCCCGCTGTTTCCTCGCTGTGTCCCCCGCTGTATCCCACTGTGTCCTCCGCTGTGTCCTGTGCTGTGTCAAGCTGTGTCCCCCGCTGTGTCCTGCTGTGTCCCTCTGTGTCCCGATGTGTCCAGCTGTGTTCTCGCTGTGTCTCCAGCAGTGTCACGCTGTGTCCTTGCTGTGTCCCGCTGTGTCCCGCTGTGTCCTCTCTTGTCCCCCTTTGTGTCCATCTGTGTCCCCCGCTGTGTCCCGTTGTGTGCCCATTGTCCTCCGGTGTGTCCCCACTTTCCCCCGCTGTGTTCCCCGCTGTGTCCTGCTGTGTCCCGCTGTGTCCAGCTGTGTCACGTGGTGTCCCACTTTGTCTCCCGCTGTGTCACCTGCTGAGTCCCCGCTGTGTCCCGTTGTGTCCCTGCTGGGTCCCCCGATGTGTCCTGCTGTGACCCTGGCTGTGTCCCCCGCTGTGTTCCGCTATGTCCCCGGCTGTGTCCCGCTGTGTCCCCGCTGTGTCCCTCTGTGTCCCACTGCTTCCCCCGCTGTGTCCTGCTGTGTCCCGCTTTGTGTCCCGCTCTGACCTCGCTGTGTCTGGCTGTGTCCCCTGCTGTGTCCCGCTGTGTCCCGCTGTGTCCCGCTGTGTCCCCCTCGGTGTCTCGCTATGTCCCGTTGTATCCTGCTGTGTCCCGCTGTGTCTCCACTGTGGCCCGCTGTGTATCCCGCTCTGTCCCTGCTGTGTCCCGCTGTGTACCCTGCTGTGTCCAGCTGTGTCCCCGCTGTGTCCAGCTCGGCCGGCTGTATCCTCACTGTGTATCCCGCTGTGTCCAGCTGTGTCCCCGCTGTGTCCCGCTGTGTCCCCGGCTGTGACCCGCTGTGTCCCCCGCTGTTTCCCGCTGTGTCCTGCTGTGTCCCGCTGTGTCCCACTATGACCCACTGTGTCCTCGCTGTGTCTCCACAGTGTCCCGCTGTGTACCCCGTTGTGTCCAGCTCTGTCCCCTCTGTGTCCCGCTGTGTCCTCGCTGTGTCCCCGTTGTGCCCTCCGCTGTATCCCCCGCTTTGTCCCCCTCTGTCCCCCACTGTGTCCCGTGCTGTGTCCCACTGTGTCCTGCTGTGTCCTGCTGTGTCCCAGTATGACCCGCTGTGTCCTCGCTGTGTCCCCACAGTGTCCCGCTGTGTACCCCGTTGTGTCCAGTTCTGTCCCTGTCCGCTGTGTCCCCTGCTGTGTCCCCCGCTGCGTCCCGCTGTGTCCCCTGCTGTGTCCCCTGGTGTCTCTCCCGCTGTGTCCAGCTATGTCCCCGCTGTGTCCCCTGCTGTGTCCCGCGCTGTGTCCCCCCTGTGTCCCTCGCTGTGTCCCGCTGTGTTCCGCTGTGTTCCCCACTGTGTCCCGCTGTGTCCTCGCTGTATCGCCTGCTGTGTCCCGCTGTGTCCCCCGCTGTGTCTCGCTGTGTCCCGCTGTGTCCGGCTGCGTCCCGCTGGGTCCCCGTTGTGTCTCCCGCTGTGTCCCGCCGTGTCCCACGCTGTGTCCCGCTGTGTCCACTACTGTGTCCCTGCTGTGTCCCGCTGTGTCCCGCTGTATCCCGCTGTGTCCTCGCTGTGTCCCATGCTGTGTTCCGCTGTGTCCTCGCTGTGTCCCCCAATGTGTCCCTTTGTGTCACAAGGTGTGTACCCGCTGTGTCCCGCTGTGTCCCCGCTGTATCGACGCTGTGTCCCGCTGGGTCCCGCTGGGTCCTCGCTGTGTTCCCCGCTGTGTCCCACTGTGTACCCCTCAGTGTCCCCCTCTGTGTCCTGCTGTGTCCCCTGCTGTGTCCCGCTGTGTCCCGCTGTGAACTGCTGTGTCCCCCGCTGTGTCCCGCTGTGTCCCGCTGTGTCCTCCGCTTGTCCCGCTGTGTCTACAGCTGTGTCCCTGCTGTGTTCCGCTATGTCCTCGCTGTGTCCCCCGATGTGTCCCTTTGTGTCCCCCGCTGTGTAACCCGCTGTGTCCCGCTGTGTCCCCGCTGTGTCCTCGCTGTGTTCGCCGCTGTGTCCCGCTGTGTAACCCTCTGTGTCCCCCTCTGTGTACCGCTGTGTCTCCCGCTGTGTCCCGCTGTGTCCCTGCTGGGACCCGCTGTGTCCCGCTGTGTCCTGCTGTGTCCCCAGCTGTGTCCCTCTGTGTCCCCCGCTGTGTCCCGCTGTGTCCAGCTGTGTCCCCGCTGTGTCCCGCTGTGTCTGGCTGTGTCCTCGCTGTGTCCCAATGTGTCCCCGCTGTGTCCCCCGCTGGGTCCTCCGCTGTGTACCACTATTTCCCCCTGTATCCCCCACTTTTCCCCACTGTGTCCCCGCTTTGTCCGGGCTGTTTCCCGCTGTTCACCGGTGTGTCCGTGCTGTGTCCCGCTGTGTTCTGCTGTGTCCAGCTG
>NW_012290392.1:0-3133 GCF_000151885.1 Dipodomys ordii | reverse complement strand
TCTGTCCCCCGCTGTGTCCCCCGCTGTGTCCCCCGCTGTGTCCCCATTGTCCCCCGATGTGTTCCCGCTTTCCCCCGCTGAGTTCCCCGCTGTGTCCCACTGTGTCCCGCTGTGTCCCGCTGTGTCCCCCCGCTGTTTCCCACTGTGTCGCCTGCTGTGTCCCCGCTATGTGCCTCTGTGTCCCGCTGTGTCCCGCGATATTCCCCGCTGTGTTGGGCTGTGTCCTCGTAATGTCCCATCTCTGTCCCGCTGTGTACCCTGCTGTGTCCAGCTGTGTCCCCGCTGTGTCCCGCTGTGTCCCCCGCTGTGTCCCCGCTGTGTCAGGCTGTGTCCCACTGTGTACTCACTGTGTCCCGCGCTGTGTTCCACTGTGTCCCCCGCTGTGTCCCCCTGTGTCCTGCAGTGTCCCCCTGTGTCCCCCTGTGTCCCGCTGTGTCCTCGCTGTGTCCCCACTGTGTCCCCATGTGTACCCCGCTGTGTCCAGCTTTGTCCCCAATGTGTACGCCGCTGTGTCCTGCTGTGTCCCCCGCTGTGTCCCCGCTGTGTCAGGCTGTATCCCGCTGTGTCCTCACTGTGTGCCACGCTGTGTCCCGCTGTGTCCTGCTGTGTCCCCGCTGTGTCCCGCTGTGTCTTCACTGTGTCCCTGCTGTGTCCTCGCTGTGTCCGCTGTTTCCCGGTGTGTCACCCGCAATGTCCCGCTTTGTCCCCCGCTGTGTCCCGCTGTGTCCCACTGTGTCCCCACGCTGTGTCCCCACTGTGGCATGCTGTGTCCTCTGCTGTATCCCCACTGTGCCCCGCTGTGTCCCGTGGTGTCCCACTTTCTCTCCCGCTGTGTCACCCACTGAATCCCCGCTGTGTCCCGCTGTGTCCCCCACTGTGTCCCCCGCTGTATCCCACTGTTTCCCCCGCTGTGTCCCTCTGTATCCCTCTGTATCCCGCTGTGTCGCCCGCTTTGTTCCCGATGTGTCCCTGCTGTGTCCCTCTGTTTCCCGTTGTGTCCTCGCTGTGTCCCCACTGTGTCCCAGGTGTGTCCCCTGCTGTGTCCCCGCTGTGTCCCCGCTGTGTCAGGCTGTGTCCCGCTGTTTCCTCGCTGTGTCCCCTGCTGTGTCCCGCTGTGTCCTCGCTGTGTCCCCCGGTGTGTCACTTTGTGTCCCCAGCTGTATAACCCACTGTGTCCCCGCTGTATCAATGCTGTGTCCCGCTGTGTCCCGCTGTGTCCTCACTGTGTCCCCCGCTGTCTCCCGCTTTGTCCCACGCTGTGTCCCGCTGTGTCCTGCTGTGTCCTCGCTGTGTCCCGCGCTGTGTCCCGCTGTGTTCCTGATTTGTCCCCCACTGTGTCCCACTGTGTCCCGCTGTGAATCTTGCTGTGTCCCGCTATGTTCCCACAGTGTTCCCGCTGTGTCCCGCTGTGTCCCGCTGTGTCCCGGGGTGTTCCGCTTTGTCCCCCGCTGTGTCCCCCCGTGAGTCCCCGCTGTGTCCCTGCTGTGTCCCTCTGGCCTCCCTGTGTCCCCCGCTGTGTCCCGCTGTGTCCCGCTGAGTCCTCGCTGTGTTCCCCGCTGTGTCCCGCAGTGTACCCCTCTGTGTCCCCCTCTGTGTCCCGCTGTGTCCCCCGCTGTGTCCAGCTTTGTCCCACTGTGTACTGCTGTGTCCCCCGCTGAGTCCCGCTGTGTCCCCGCTGTTTCCCGCCTGTGTCCTCCGCTGTGTCCCGCTGTGTCCCACTGGGTCCTTTTGTGTTGTCGCTGTGATCCCCTCTGTGTCCCGCTGTGTCCCCCTCTCTATCCCCCACTGTGTCCTGCTGTGTCCCCCGCTGTGTCCCGCTGTGTCCCCCGCTGTGTCCCACGCTGTGTCCCGTAGTGTCCCCCGATGTATCCTGCTGAGTCGCCTGCTGTGTCCCCGGTGTGTCCCGCTGTGTCCCGCTGTGTCCTCGCTGTATCACACGCTCTGTCCCGCTGTGTCCTCATTGTGTCCCCCGCTGTTTTTCGCTGTGTCCCCCGCTCTGTCCTGCGCTTTGTCCCCCGCTGAGTCCCCGCTGTGTCCCCGCTGTGTCCCGCTGTGTCCTCGCTGTGTCCCACGCTGTCTCCCGCTCTGTCCCCCGCTGTGTCTCATGCTTTGTCCCCACTGTGTCCGGCTGTGTCCCGCTGTGTCCCCCTTTGTCCCGTTGTGTCCCCAGCTGTGTACCTCTCTGTGTCCTGCTGTGTCCCCGCTGTACCGACGTTGTGTCCCGCTGTGTCCTCGCTGTGTTCCCCGCTGTGTCCCACTGTGTCCCCCGCTGTGTCTGACTGTGTCACGCTGGTCCCGCTCTGTGCCCGATGTGTCCCGCTGTGTCCCCGCTGAGTCCTGCAGTGTCCCTCGCTCTGTCCCCATCTTTGTCCGGCTGTATACCCCACTGTGTCCCGCTGTGTCCCCCGCTTTGTCCCGCTGGGTGCCAACAGTGTCCCCGCTTTGTCCCGCTGTGTCCCACTGTGTCCAGTGGTGTCCCGCTTTGTCCCCCGCTGTGTCCCACGCTAGGTCCCATCTGTGTCCCTGCTGTGTAACGCTGTGTCCTCGCTGTGTCCCCCACTGTCTTCCGCTTTGTCCCACGCTGTGTCCCACTGTGTCCTATTTGTGTCCCCCTCTGTGTTCCGCTGTGTCCCCGCTGTGTGCCCTGCTGTGTCCCGCTGTGTCCCGCTGTGTCCCCCACTGTGTCCTGCTGTGTCCCTGCAGTGTCCCCTCTGGGTCCCCGCTATTTCCCGCTGTGTCCTCACTGTGTCACCTGCTGTCTACCGCTTTATCCCCCGCTGTGTCGCGCTGTGTCGCGCTGTGTCCCGCTGTGTCCCCCGCTGTGTCCCACTGTGTACTCGCTGTGTCCCCCGCTGTGACCGCTATGTCCCGCTGTGTCCCGCTGTGTCCCCGCTGTGTCCCGCTTTGTCCCCACTGTGTCCCTGTGTGTCCCGCTCTATCCCCCGATCTGTCCCCCTTTGTACCGCTGTGTCCCGCTGTGTCCTGCTGTGTCCCCCACTGTATCCCTCTGTGTCCCAGCTGTGTACCCCGCTGTGTCCCCCTGTGTCGTCGCTGTTTCGACGCTGTGTCCTGCTGGATCCTGCTGTGTCCTCACAAATCTTCCCCGCTGTGTCCCAGCTGTTTTCCCCGCTCT
>NW_012290391.1:0-11491 GCF_000151885.1 Dipodomys ordii | reverse complement strand
GGGGGCCCAGAGGGTGACAAAGCCGGACACCACGGGACACTGCGGGACACAGCGGGACACAGCGGGACACTGCGGGGGACAGAGCGACAACACAGCGGGACACAGTGGGGACACAGGGGGACTCAGCGGGGTCACAGCGGGACACAGCGGGACACTGCGGGACACAGCATGACACAGTGGGGACACAGCAGGACACAGCGGGGGACACAGCGGGACACTGCTGGGACACAGCGGGACTCAGCGGGGGACACAGCATGGGACAGAGTGGGATATAGCGGGACACAGCGGGACACAGAGGGACACAGCTGGGGACACAGTGGGACACAGCGGGGGACAGAGCGATGACACTGCGGGACACAGCGGGGACACAGCGGGGACACAGCGGGACACAGCAGGACACAGCAGAACACAGTGGGGGACACAGCGGGACACACCAGGGGACAAGCGAGGACACAGCAGGACACAGCTTGACACAGCGGGGACAGAGCGGGGACAGAGCGGGGAACACAGCGGGACAGAGCGGGGACACAGAGGGGGACACAGCGGGACTCAGCGGGACACAGCGGGGGACAGAGCGCGACACAGCGGGGACACAGCGGGGACACAGCTGGACACAGCGGGGAACACAGAGGGACACAGCGTGACACAGCGGGGGACAGCGGGGACAGAGCAGTGACACAGCAGGACACAGCGGGTCCAATGCGGGACACAGCGGGCTCACAGCGGGGGACACAGCGGGACACAGTGGTGACACAGCGGGACACAGTGGGGAAACAGCAGGGGACACAGCGGTGGACAGCGGTGACACACCTGGGGCAACGGGGACACAGCGGGGACACAGAGGGGGACACAGTGAGACACAGCAGGGAAACAGCGGGGGACAGAGCGGGGGACACTGAGGGACACAGCTTGGGACACAGGTGGGACACAGCGGGGGAAATAGCGGGGGACACAGAGGGACACAGTGGGGGACACAGCGGGGACAAATCGGCGGACACAGCGATACACACCGTGACATAGCACTGGACACAGTGGGACACAGCGGGGACACAGCGGGGACTCACCGGGTGACAGAGCTGGAGACAAACACTACACCACTGGACACAGGGGGACACAGTGGGACACAGCGGGAACACAGCGAGGACAAAGCGGGACAGGGCGGGAACATAGCATGACACAGTTGGACACAGCGGGGACAAAGGGGGACACAGCGGGTGATACAGCGGGACACAGCGGGACACAGCGGGGGACACAGCGGGGGACACAGCAGGACACAGCGGGGGACACAGCGAGGACACAGCGGAGGACACTGGGTGACACAGTGGCGGACACAGCGGGGGACACAGAGGGAATACAGCGGGGATACAGCGGGGACACAGCGGGGACACAGCGGGGACACAGCGGAGAAATAGCGGGACACAGCAGGGACACAACTGGACACAGGGGGGACACAGCGGGGACACAGCGCGACACAGCGGTAAACAGCAGGGTACATAGCGGGTTACAGAGGGGACACTCCGGGGAACAAGGGGGACATAGCAGGACACAACGGGGGACAAAGCGGGACACAGCGGGGAGACAGCGGGGACACAGCGGTGGACACTGAGGGGACACAGCGGGACACAGCGGGACATAGTGGGGGACACAGCGGGACACAGCGAGACATAGCGGGGACGCAGCGGGGGACACAGCGGGACACAGCTGGGGACACAGCGGGGACACAGCGAGGACACAGCGGGACAGAGCGGGACACAGCAGGGACACAGCGAGGACAAAGCGGGACACAGCGGGGACATAGCGGGACACAGTGGGACACAGCGGGGACACAGAGGGACACAGCGGGTGACACAGCAGGATACAGCGGGACACAACGGGATACAGCAGGGGACACAGAGGGACACAGCGGGGGACACAGCGGGACACAGCTGGGGACACAGCGGGGGACACAGCGGGACACCACGGGGAACACAGCGAGGACACAGCGGGACACAGCGTCGATACAGCGGGGACACAGCGGGACAAAGCGGGGTACACAGCAGGGACACAAAGGGTCACAGTGGGGGACACAGCGGGACACAGCGGGACACAGTGGGACACAGCGGGGACAAAGCGTGAGACACAGCGGGGGACAGAGCGGGAGACAGCGGGGGACACAGCGAGTACACAGCAGGACACAGCGGGGACACAGCAGGGACTCAGCGGGGGACACAGCTGCACACAGCGGGACACAGTGGGGGGACACAGCGGAACACAGGGGGGACAGAGCGTGGGACACAGCGAGACACAGCGGGGACAAAGCTGGACACAGCGGGGTATACACAGAGGCACACAGCGGGGGACACAGCGAGGACACAGCGGGACACAGCGGGGGACACAGCGAGGACACACTGGGGGACATAGCGGGACACAGTGGGGGACCCAGCGGGACACAACGGGGGACACAGCGAGGACACAGCAGGACACTGAGGGAGACACAGCGAGGACACAGCCGGACACAGCAGAACACAGCGTGACACAGCGGGGACACAGCAGGGGACACAGCGGGACACAGGGGGGACACAGCAGGACACAGCGGGAGACACAGGGGGGACAAATCGGGACACAGCAGGGGACACATCGAGGACATAGCGGGACACAGCGGTGACACAGCGGGACTCAGCGGGGCACACAGCGGGACACACCGGGACATAGCAGGGACACAGCAAGGACAAAGCAGGGAACACAGCCGGACACAGCGGGGGACACAGCGGGACACAGCGAGGGACACAGCGGGGGACACAGCGGGACACAGTGGGGAACACAGAGAGGACCCAGCGGGACACAGCGTCGATACAGCGGGGACACAGCGGGACACAGCGGTTTACACAGCTGGGGAAACAACGGGACACAGTAGGGGACACAGCGGGACACAGCGGGACACAGCTGGACACAGCAGGGACAGAGGGGACAAAGCGGGAAACCCAGCGAGGAACAGAGCAGGACACAGTGGGGGACAAAGCAGAAGACAGTGGGGAACACAGCAAGGACACAGTGGGACACAGCGGTGACACAGTGGGGGAAACAGTGGGACACAGTGGGGTTCACAGCGGGGGACATATTGGGACACAGCGTGACACAGCGGGGGACACCTGGGGGACACAGCGTGACACAGCAGGGGACACAGCGAGGACACATTGGGACACAGCGGGGACACAGCGGGACTCAGCGGGGTACACAGCAGTACACAGCAGGGGACACAGAGCGGTACACTGCGGGAGACACCAGGGGAAAAAGCGGGACTCAGCAGGGGACACAGCGAGGACACAGCTGAACACAGCGGGGACACAGCGGGGACTCAGTGGGGGACACAGCGGGGGACAAAGCGGGACACCATGGGACACAGTGACACAGCGGGACACAGCGGGGACACTGCGTGGACACAGCGGGACAAAGCGGGGGACACAGCGGGACACAGCGGGACACAGCGGGGGACACAGCGGGACACAGCGGTGACACAGCTGGACACAATGGAGTACACAGCGGGACACAGCGGGCAAACAGCGGGGACATAGCGGGACACAGCGGGACACAGCAGGTACAGAGCGGGACACAGCAGGACACAGCGGGACACAGGGGGACAAAGCGTGAGATACAGTGGGGGACAGAGCGGGAGACAGCGGGGGACACAGCGAGGACACAGCGGGACACAGTGGTGACACAGCGGGGGACACAGCGGGACACAGCGGGGGACATAGCGGGGGACACAGTGGGAGACAGCAGGGGACACAGCGAGGAAACAGCAAGACACAGCAGCGACACAGAGGGGACTCAGTGGGGGACACAGCGGGGGACAAAGCGGGACACCACGGGACACAGTGTGACACAGCGGTACACAGCGGAGATACTGCAGGAACACAGCGGGACAAAGCCGGGGACACAACGGGACACAGCGGGACACAGTGGGGGATAAAGCGGGGGACAGCGGAGACAGAGAGGGGACACAGCGGGACACAGCGGTGACACAGTTGGACACAATGGAGTACACAGCGGGACACAGCGGGCACACAGCGGGGACACAGTGGGGACACAGCGGGACGCAGCAGGGACAGAGCGGGACAGAACGGAACACAGCGGGACACAACGGGGGACACAGCAGGACACAGCAGGGGACCCATGGAGGACACAGCAGGACATAGCTTGACACAGCGGGGACAGAGCGGGGACACAGAGGGGGACACAGCGGGACTCAGCAGGACACAGCGGGGGACACAGCGAGGACACAGCGGGGGACACAGCGGGGGACACAGCGGGACAAGTGTCGATACAACGGGTACACAGCGTTACACAGCGTGGTACTCAGCTGTGGACACAAGGGGACACAGTGGGGGCACAGCGGGACACAGCGGGACACAGTGGGTCACAGCGGGGACAAAGCGAGAGACACAGCGGGGGACAGAGCGGGAGACAGCGGTGGACACAGCGAGGACACAGCGGGACACAGCAGGGACACAGCGGGGACTCAGCGGGGGACACAGCGGGGGACAAAGCGGGACACCACGGAACATAGCGGGACACAGCGCGAAACAGCGGTGACCCTGCGGGGACACAGCGGGACACAGCGGGGGAAACAGCCGGACACAGCAGGAAACAGCGGGGGACACAGCGGGACACAGTGGGGGACACAGCAAGGACACAGCGGGACACAGCGGGGGACACAGCGGGACACAGCGGGACACAACGGGGGACACAGGTGGAACAAAGCAGTACACAGCCGGACACAGCGGGACACAGCGGGGAACACAGCAAGGACATAGCGGGACCAAGCGGGACACAGGGTCGATACAACGGGGACACAGCGGGACACAGCGGGGTACACAGCTGGAGACACAACGGGACACAGCGGGGGACACAGTGAGGACACAGCAGAACACAGCGGGGGACACAGCGAGGACACAGCAGGACACAGCGAGACACAGCGGGACACAGCGTCGATACACCGGGGACACAGCGGGGACACAGCGGGACACAGCGGGGGACACAGCGAGGACACAGCGGGACACAGCGGGACACAGCGTGGGACAAAGCGAGGACACAGCGGGACACAGCGGGACACAGCGGGGACACTGCGGGAACATAGCGGGACACAGCGGGGGACACAGCGAGGACACAGCGGGACACAGATTGGGACACAGAGGGGACACAGCGGGACACAGCGGCGACACAGCGAAGACAGCGTGGGTCAAAGCGGGAGACAGCGGGGGACACAGCGAGGACACAGCGGGACATAGCGGTGACACAGAGGGGACTCAGCGGTGGACACAACGGGGGACAAACCGAGACACCATGGGACACAGTGTGACACAGCGTGACACAGCGGGGACACTGCGGGGACACAGCGGGACACAGCGGGACACAGCGGGGACACAGCGCGGGACAGCAGGGAACACAGCAGGGGACAGCGGAGACAGAGAGGGGACACAGCGGGACACAACGGTGACACAGCTGGAAACAACAGAGTACACAGTGGGACACAGCGGGCACACAGCTGGGACACAGCGGGACACAGCGGGACACAGAAGGGACCGAGCGGGACACAGCAGGACACAGCAGGACACACCTGGGGACACAGCGGGACACAGTGGTGGACCCAGCGAGGACACAGCGGGACACAGCAGGGGACACAGTGAGGACACAGCGGGGGACACAGCGAGGACACAGCGGGACCCAGCGGGACACAACGTCGATACAGCGGGGACACAGCGTTACACAGCGTGGTACACAGCTGTGGACACAATGGGACACAGTGGGGGCACAGCGGGAAACAGCGGGACACAGTGGGACACAGAAGGGACACAGCAGGACATAGCGGGACACAGCGGAGACACAGCGGGACATAGCGAGACACAGCGGTGGACACAGCGGGACACAGCGGGGGACACAGCGGGACACAGCGGGACACAACGGGGGACACAGGTGGAACAAAGCAGTACACAGCCGGACACAGCGGGACACAGCGGGAACACAGCGGGGTACACAGCGTGGGACACAGCGAGAACACAGCGGGACACAGCGGGACACAGCGGGGACACAGCAGGGACACAGCAGGGACACAGCAGGGGACACATCGAGACACAATGGGACACAGCGGGGGACACAGCAGGACACAGCGGGGGACACAGCGGGGGACACAGCGGGACACCACGGGAAACACAGCGAGGACACAGCGGGACCCAGTGGGACACAGCGTCGATACAGCGGGGACACAGTGGGACAAAGCGGGGTACACAGCTGCGGACATAAAGGGTCACAGTGGGGGACACAGCGGGACCCAGTGGGGCACAGCAGGGACAAAGCGTGAGACACAGCGGGGGACAGAGCGGGAGACAGCGGGGGACACAGCGAGGACACAGCGGGGACACAGCGGGGACTCAGCGGGGGACACTGCGGGACACAGCGGGACACAGTGGGGGGACACAGTGGGGGGACACAGCGGAACACAGTGGGGGACAGAGCGTGGGACACAGCGAGACACAGCGGGGACAAAGCTGGACACAGCGGGGTATACACAGCGGGACACAGCGGGGCCACAGCGGAGACACACCGGGACACTGAGGGTCACAGCAGGGACACAGCAGGACACAGCAGGACACAGCAGGACACAGCAGGGGAAACAGCGGGACACAGCGGGGGACACAGCGAGGACACAGCGGGACACAGCGGGGGACACACCGAGGACACACCGGGGGACACAGCGGGGGACACAGCGGGACACAGTGGGACACAGGGGGCGACACAGGGGGGACACAGCGGGACACAGCGGGGACACAGCGGGACTCAGCGGGGGACACAGCAGTATACAGCAGGACACAGCGGGGACACAGCAGGGACACAGCGGAGGACACAGCGGGACACGGCGGGACACAGCAAGGTCACAGCGGGACACAGAGGGGGACACAGAGGTGTACATAGCGGGACACAGCGGGGAACACAGCGAGAACACAGCGGGACCCAGCGGGACACAGCGGGGACACAGCGGGACAGAGCGGGGACACAGCGGGACTCCGCGGGGACACAGTAGTACACAGCGGGACACAGCGAGGACACAGCAGGGACACAGCGGGGGACACAGCAGGACACAGCGGGACACAGCCGGGGACACAGCGGGACACAGAGGGGGACACAGAGGGTTACACAGAGGGACACAGCGGGGAACACAGCGAGGATATATAGGGACCCAGCGGGACACAGCGTCGATACAGCAGGAACACAGCGGGACACAGTGGGGTACACAGCTGGGGACACAACGGGACACATCGGGGGACACAGCGAGGACCCAGCGGAACACAACGTGGGACACAGAGAGGACACAGCGGGACACAGTGGGGACACACTGGGACACTGTGGGTCACAGCAGGGACACAGCGGGACACAGCAGGACACAGCGGGGGACACATCGAGGACACAGCGGGACACAGCGGGGGAAACAGCGAGGACACAGCAGGACACAGCGGGGGTAAAGGCGGGACACAGGGGTACACAGCAGTGGACACAGCGGGACACAGGGGGGGACACAGCGGAACACAGCGGGGTACACATCAGGGGACACAGCGGGACACAGTGGGACACAGCGGGGGACACGGGGGGGGACACAGCAGGACACAGTGGGGACACAGAGGGGTACACAGCGGGACACAGTGGGGAACACAGTGAGGATACAGCGGGACCCAGCGGGACACAGTGTCGATACAGCGGGGACACAGCGGGACACATTGGGGGACACAGCGAGGACCCAGCGGAACACAGCATGGGACACAGCGAGGCCACAGCGGGACACAGCGGGACACAGCGGGACACCGGGGGACACAGCGGGGGACAAACTGGGACACCATGGGACACAGTGTGACACAGCGGGACACAGCGGGGACACTGCGGGAACATAGCGGGACACAACGGGGTACACAGCGGGACACAGCGGGGTACACAGCGAGGACACAGCGGGGGACAAAGCGGGACACCACGGGACACAGTGGGACACAGTGGGACACAGCGGGGACACTGCAGGGACACAGCGTGACACAGTGGGGACACAGCAGGGACACAGCAGGGACACAGCGGGGGCACAGCGGGACACATGGGACACAGCGGGGGACACAGCAGGACACAGCGGGGACAACGCGGGGGACACAGCAGGACACAACGGGGAACACAGCGAGGACCCAGCGGGACCCAGCAGGACACAGCGTCGATACAGCGGGGACACAGCGTTACACAGCGGGGTACACAGCTGGGGAAACAAAGGGACACAGTGGGGGACACAGCGGGACACAGCGGGACACAGTGGGACACAGCGTGGAAAAGGGTGAGACACAGCGGGGAACAGAGTGGGAGACAGCGGGGGACACAGCGAGGACACAGCAGGACACAGCGGGGACACAGCGGGGACTCAGCGGGGGACAAAGCGGGACACCACGGAACACAGCGGGACACAGCGGGAAACAGGGGTGACCCTGCGGGGACACAGCGGGACACAGCGGGGGACACAGCGGAACACAGTGGGGGACAGAGCGTGGGACACAGCGAGACACAGCGTGGACAAAGCTTGACACAGCGGGGTACACAGCGGGACACAGCGGGGACACAGCGGGGACACAGTGGGACACAGCGAGGAAACAGCGGGGGACACAGCGAGGACACAGCGGGGGACACAGCGGGAGAAAGCGGGGAACACAGCGAGGACACAGCGGGACCCAGCAGGACACAGTGTCGATACAGCAGGGACACAGCGTTACAAAGCATGGTACACAGCTGTGGACACAACGGGAAACAGTGGGGGCACAGCATGACACAGCGGGACACAGTGGGACACAGCGGGGACAAAGCGTGAGACACAGCGGGGGACAGAGCGGGAGACAGCGGGGGACACAGCGAGGACACAGCGGGACACAGCGGAGACACAGCGGGGACTCAGCGGGGGCACAGCGGGGGATAAAGCGGGACACCACGGAACACAGCGGGACACAACGGGAAACAGTGGTGACCCTGCGGGTCACAGCGGGACACAACAGGGGACACAGCGAGGACACATTGGGACACAGCGGGGACACAGCGGTTCTCAGCGGGGACTCAGCGGGGGCACAGCGGGGGATAAAGCGGGACACCATGGAACACAGCGGGACACAGCGGGAAACAGTGGTGACCCTGCGGGTCACAGTGGGACACAACAGGGGACACAGCGAGGACACATTGGGACACAGCGGGGACACAGCGGGACTCAGCGGGGGACACAGCAGTACACAGCGGGACACAGCGGGACACAGCGGGGGACACAGTGGGACACAGCGGGGGACACAGAGGGGTACACAGCGGGACACAGTGGGGAACAAAGCAAGGATACAGCGGGACCCAGCGGGACACAGCGTCGATACAGCGGGGACACAGTGGGACACAGTGGGGACACAGCAGTAGACACAGCGGAACCCAGAGGGGAACACAGCGGTACACAGCGGGGGACACAGGGAGGACACAGCGGGACACAGCGGGGGTCACAGGGAGGACACAGCGGGACACAGCGGGGACACAGCGGGGACTCACAGGGGAACACAGCGGGGGACAAAGCGGAACAACATGGGACACAGCGGGACACAGCGGGACACAGCGGGGACACTGCGGGAACATAGCAGGACACAGCGGGGTACCCAGCGGGACACAGCAGGACACAGCGGGGGACACAGTGGGGACACTGCGGGACACTGCGGGGGACACAGCGAGGACACAGTGGGACACAGCGGGGGGCACAGCAAGGACACAGCGGGACACAGTGGGACAAAGCGGTGGTCACAGTGGGACACAGCGGAAGACACAGCGAGGACACAGCGGGCCCCAGCGGGAAACAGCGTCGATACAGCGGGGACACAGCGGGACATAGCGGGGTACACAGCTGGGGACACAACGGGGCACATCGGGGGACACAGCGAGGACACAGCGGAACACAGCGTGGGACACAGCGAGGACACAGCGGGACACAGCGGGACACAGTGGGGACACAGCAGGGACACAGCAGAGACACAGCGGGGGACACAGCGGGACACAACGGGGAACACAGCGAGGACACAGCAGGACCCAGCGGGACACAGCGTCGATACAGCGGGGACACAGCATTACACAGCGGGGTAAACAAAGGGACACAGTGGGGGACACAGCGGGACACAGCGGGACACAGTGGGACACAGCGGGGCAAAGCATGAGACACAGCAGGGAACAGAGCGGGAGACAGCGGGGGACACAGCGAGGACACAGCAGGACACAGCGGGGACACAGCGGGGACTCAGCGGGGGACACATCGGGGGACAAAGCGGGACACCACGGAACACAGCGGGACACAGCGGGAAACAGTGGTGACCCTGCGGGGACACAGCGGGATACAGCGGGGGACACACCGGGACACAGCGGGGTACACAGCTGGGGACACAACGGGACACATCAGAGACACAGCGAGGCCCCAGTGGAACACAGCGTGGGATACAGTGACGACACAGCGGTACACAGCGGGACACAGCAGTATACACAGCGGGACCCAGTGGTGAACACAGGGGGACACAGCGGGGGACACAGGGGGACACAGCGGGGGACACAGCGGGACACAGTGGGACACAGCGGGCGACACAGGGGGGACACAGCGGGACACAGCGGGGACACAGAGGGACTCAGCGGGGGACACAGCAGTATACAGCAGGACACAGCGGGAACACAGCAGGGACAGAGCGGGGGACACAGCGGGACACAGCGGGGGACACAGCGGGACACAGAGGGGGACACAGAGGGGTATACAGCGGGACACAGCGGGGAACACAGCGAGGACACAGCGGGACCCAGCGGGACACAGCGTCGATACAGCGGAAACACAGTGGGACTCAGTGGGGACACAGCAGTAAACAGCGCGACACAGCGGGGACAAAGCAGTGACACAGCGGGGGACACAGCGGGACACAGCGGGACACAGCTGGGGACACAGCGGGACACAGAGGGGGACACAGAGGGGTACACAGCGGACACAGCGGGGAACACAGCGAGGACCCATCGGGACCCAGCGGGACACAGCGTCAATACAGCGGGGACACACCAGGACACAGCGGGGTACACAGCTGGGGACAAAACGGGACACATCGGGGGACACAGCTAGGACCCAGCGGAACACAGCGTGGGACACAGCGAGGACAAAGCGGGACACAGCGGGACACAGCGGGGACACAGCAGTGGACACAGCAGGACCCAGTGGGGGACACAGCGGGACACAGCGGGGACTCACCGGGGGACACAGCGGGGCACAAACTGGGATTACGGGACACAGTGGGACACAGCGGTACACAGCGGGGACACTGCGGGAACATAGCGGGACACAGCGGGGGACACAGCAGGGACAAAGCGGGACACAGCCGGGGACAAAGTGAGGACACATCGGGTCACAGCGGGACACAGCATGGGACAAAGCAGGAGACAGCGGGGGACACAGCGA
>NW_012290390.1:0-1165 GCF_000151885.1 Dipodomys ordii | reverse complement strand
CATCAAAAGCCAAGAATTATAATGAGCCGTCCAACGGAGTCTGGACACGCAGCGGCCGCACCCCGCCTACTTTGTGTTCCGGCCCCATTGGCCGCGCGCGCTCCCGGGCCGCGCCAATCCGCCGCGGCCTTGCTGGAGGCCGCGCCGCCGGCCCCGCCCCCCGCACGGCGCGCGGCGGTGATTGGTCCGCCCGGCCGACCCGGAAGCGCCGCGGCCGCGGGGCCCGGTGGCGCGAAGATTCGTGGAGGCGGCGGACGTCACGGGTTCGGGGTTCGGGGTTCGGGGTTCGGGTCGGCGGCGCGGGGCGGGCCGGGGGCGGGGCCCACGCGGGGCTGGGGCGAGGTCGCAGCGCTCGGGGCCTAAAAGGGGTTCGGGGTTCCGTCACTGCACGCGGGGTTCGGGGTTCAGGTGGGGTCACTGCACGCGGGGTTCAGTCGGGGTTCAGGTGGGGTCACTGCACGCGGGGTTCAGTCGGGGTTCAGATGGGGTCACTGCACGCGGGGTTCGGGGTTCAGGTGGGGTCACTGCACGCGGGGTTCAGTCGGGGTTCAGGTGGGGTCACTGCACGCGGGGTTCAGTCGGGGTTCAGGTGGGGTCACTGCACGCGGGGTTCAGGGTTCAGGTGGGGTCACTGCACGCGGGGTTCAGTCGGGGTTCAGGTGGGGTCACTGCACGCGGGGTTCAGTCGGGGTTCAGGTGGGGTCACTGCACTCAGGGTTCAGTCGGGGTTCAGGTGGGGTCACTGCACTCAGGGTTCAGTCAGGGTTCAGGTGGGGTCACTGCACTCAGGGTTCAGTCGGGGTTCAGGTGGGGTCACTGCATTCGGGGTTCAGGGTTCAGGTGGGGTCACTGCACTCGGGGTTCAGCGTTCAGGTGGGGTCACTGCATTCAGGGTTCAGTCAGGGTTCAGGTGGGGTCACTGCATTCAGGGTTCAGTAGGGGTTCAGGTGGGGTCACTGCACTCGGGGTTCAGGGTTCAGGTGGGGTCACTGCACGCGGGGTTCGGGGTTCAGGTGGGGTCACTGCACGCGGGGTTCAGTCGGGGTTCAGGTGGGGTCACTGCACGCGGGGTTCAGGGTTCAGGTGGGGTCACTGCACGCGGGGTTCAGTCAGGGTTCAGGTGGGGTCACTGCACGCGGGGTTCAGTCGGGGTTCAGGTGGGGTG
>NW_012290389.1:0-4254 GCF_000151885.1 Dipodomys ordii | reverse complement strand
GTCCACAGCTGTGTATCACGCTGTGTAATGCTGTGTGCCCGCTGTATCGATGCTGTGTCCCGCTGAGTCCCGCTGTGTCCTCGCTGTGTTCCCCGCTGTGTCCCGCTGTGTCCCCCGCTGTGTCCCCCGCTGTGTCCTCGCTGTGTCCCCTGCTGTGTCCTGCTGTGTCCTCGCTCTGTCCCCCGCTGTGTCCCGCTGTGTCCCCCGCTGTGTCCCGCTGTGTCCTGCTCTGTCCCTGCTGTGTCCCGCAGTGTCCCCGCTGTGTCCTGCTGTGTCCCACTGTGTCCCGTGGTGTCCCAGTTTGTCCTTCGCTGTGTCCCCAGGTGAGTCCCCCCTGTGTCCCGCTGTGTCCCCCACTGGGTCCCGCTCTGTCCCCGCAGGGTCACCGCTGTTTCCCGCTGTGACCCGCTGTGTTCCGTGGTGTCCCGCTTTGTCCCCCGCTGTGTCCCCCGCTGAGTCCCCGCTGTGTCCCCCGCTTTGTACCGCTGTGTCCCCGCTGTGGCCCCGCTGTGTCCCGCTGTGTCACACTGTCCCGTGGTGTCCTGATTTGTCCCCCGCTGTGTCCCCCACTGAGTCCCCTCTGTGTCACAACTGTGTCTCGCTGTGTCCCACGCTCTGTCCCACACTGTGTCCCGCAGTGTCCCCCGCTGTGTCCCGCAGTGTCCCCCGCTGTGTCCTGCTGTGTCCCCCGCTGTGTCCCACTGTGTCCCCCGCTGAGTCCCCGCTGTGTCACCGCTGTGTCCCGCTGTTTCCTCGCTGAGTCCCCTGCTGTCTCCCTTTCTGTCCCCCGCTGTGTCTCACGCTTTGTCCCCGCTGTGTCCCACTGTGTACCGCTGTGTCCCGCTGTGCCCCCACTGTGTCCCCGCTGTGTCCCTGCTGTGTCCCTGCTGTGTCGCCGCTGTGTCCCGCTGTGTCCTGCTGTGTCCTCACTGTGTCCCACGCTGTGTTCCGCTGTGTGCCCCGCTGTGTCCCGCTGTGTCCCGCTGTGTCCCCGCTGTGTCCCGCTGTGTCCTCGCTGTGTCCCCAGCTGTGTACCCCACTGTGTCCCGCTGTGTCCCTGCTGTATCGACGCTGGGTCCTGCTGGGTCCCGCTGTGTCCTCCCTTTGTCCCCCGCTGTGTCCCGCTGTGTCTGGCACTGTGTCCCGCTGTGTCTACAGCTGTGTCCCCGCTGTGTCCTGCTGTGTCCAACTGGGTTTCTGCTGTATCCACCCTGGGTCCCGCTGGGTCCTGCTCTGTCATCCCTGTGTCCCCCGCTGTGTCCCGCTGTGTCCCCAGCTGTGTCCCCTGCTGTGTCTCATGTTGTGTCCCCGCTGTGTCCCGCTTTGTCCCGCTGTGTACTGCTGTGTCCCCCGCTGAATCCCGCTGTGTCCCAATGTGTCCTCGCTCTGTCCCCCGCTGTGTCCCGCTGTGTCCTCCCTGTGTCCCCGGCTGTGTCCCGCTGTGTCCCCGCTGTGTGCCCGCTGTGTCCCGCTGTGTACCCCGCTGTGTCCAGCTGTGTCACCGCTTTGTCTCGCTGTGTCCAATCTCTGTCTCCGCTGTCTCCCGCTGTGTCCCCCGCTGTGTCCCGCTGTGTCCCGCTGTGTCCCCCGCTGTGTGCCTGCTGTGTCCCGCTGTGTCTGCCGCTTTGTCCCGCTGTGTCCCAATGTGTCCCCGATGTGTCCCGTTGTGTCCCGCTGTGTCCCCGCTGTGTGCCCGCTGTGTCCCTCTGTGTATCCCGCTGTGTCCAGCTGTGTACCCGCTGTGTCCCGCTGTGTCCCCTCTCTGTCCTCTGCTGTTCACCGCTTTGTCCCCCGCTGTGTCCCGCTGTGTCCCGCTGTGTCCCGCTGTGTCACACTGTGTTCCGTGTTGTCCCGCTTTTTCCCCCGCTGTGACCTCGCTTTGTTTCCCGCTGTGTCCCGCTGTGTCGCCCGCTTTGTCCCACTGGGCCCCTGCAGTGTCCCCGCTGTGTCACACTGTGTCACACTTTGTCCCGTGTTGTCCTGCTTTGGCCCCCACTGTGACCTGGCTGTGTTTCTCGCTGTGTCCCGCTGTGTACCCTTCTGTGTCCCCCGCTGTGTCCCGCTGTGTACCCCGCTGTGTCCAGCTGGGTCTTCGCTTTGTCCCTCGCTGTCTCCTGCTTTGTCCCACGCTGTGTCCCGCTGTGACCCGCTGTGTCCTCGCTGTGTCCCCCGCTGTGTCCCGCTGTGTCCCCCGCTGTGACCCGCTGTGTCCTGCTGTGTCCCCCACTGTGTCCCTGCTGTCTCCCCGGTGTGTCACACTGTTTCCCGCTGTGTACTGCTGTGTCTCCCGCTGAGTTCCTCTGTGTCCCGCTGTGTCCCAATGTGTCCTCGCTGTGTCACGCTCTGTCCTGCTCTGTCCCCGCTGTGTCCTGCTTTGTCCCGCTGTGTCCCCACTGTGTGCCCGCTGTGTCCCTCTGTGTACCCCGCTGTGTCCGCTGTGTCCCCTCTCTGTCCTCTGCTGTCCCCCGCTGTGTCCCCCGCTGTGTCCCCCGCTGTGACCCGATGTGTCCCGCTGTGTCCCCTGCTGTGTCCCCACTGTGTGCCCCCTGTGTCCCACTGTGTACCCCGCTGTGTCCCGCTATGTTCCCGCAGTGTCCCCGCTGTGTCCCGCTGTGTCCCGCTCTGTCCCTGCTGTGTCCCGCTGTGTCCCCCTGTGTCCCCCGCTGTGTCCCGCTATGTTCCCGCAGTGTCCCCGCTGTGTCCCGCTGTGTCCCACTGTGTCCCGTGGTGTCCCAGTTTGTCCTTCGCTGTTTCCCCAGGTGAGGCCCCGCTGTGTCCCCCACTGGGTCCCGCTGTGTCCCAACAGGGTCACCGCTGTTTCCCGCTGTGACCCGCTGTGTTCCGTGGTGTCCCGCTTTGTCCCCCGCTGTGTCCCCCGATGAGTCCCCGCTGTGTCCCCCGCTTTGTACCGCTGTGTCCGTGCAGTGTCCCCGCTGTGTCCCGCTGTGTCACACAGTCCCGCTGTGTCCGCGCTGTGTCCCCCGCTGTCTCCCGCTGTGTCCCCCGCTGTATCCCGCACCCCACTGTACCGCTGTGTCCTCGATGTGTCCCCCACTGTTTCCTGCTGTGTCCTCCGTGTATCCCAAGCTGTGTCCAGCTGTGTCCCTCTGTGTACCCCGCTGTGTCCCGCTATGTTCCCGCAGTGTCCTCGCTGTGTCCCGCTGAGTCCCGCTTGTCCTCGCTGTGTCCCCCGCTGTGTCCCTTTGTGTTCCCAGCTGTGTACCCCGCTGTGTCCTGCTGTGTCCCCACTGTATCAACGCTGTGTCCTGCTGTGTCCCGCTGTGTAACACTGTGTCCCCGCTGTGTCCCGCTGTGTCCCCCGCTGTGTCCCTGCTGTGTCCCTGCTGTGTCGCCGCTGTGTCCCGCTGTGTCCTGCTGTGTCCTCGCTGTGTCCCACGCTGTGTTCCACTGTGTCCCCCGCTGTGTCCCGCTGTGTCCCGCTGTGTCCCCGCTGTGTCCCGCTGTGTCCCCCGCTGTGTCCCGCTGTGTCCCGCTGTGTCCCTGCTGTGACCCTCTCTGTCCCCGCTGTATTGACGCTGTGTCCCGGTGTGTCCTGCTGTTTCCGCGCTGTGTTTCCGGCTGTGTCCCGCTGTGTACCCCTCTATGTCCCCCGCTGTGTCCCTCTGTGTCCCCTCTCTGTCCCCTGCTGGCCCCCGCTGTGTCCCCCGCTGTGTCTTGCTGTGTCGCCTGCTTTGTCTCGCTGTGCCCCTGCAGTGTCCCCGCTGTGTCCCACTGTGTCACACTGTGTCCCGTGTTGTCCCGATTTGTCCCCCGCTGTGACCTCGCAGTGTTTCCCGCTGTGTCCCGCTGTGTCCTCGCTGTGTTCCCCGCTGTGTCCCGCTGTGTCCACCGTTGTGTCCACCGCTGTGTCCTCACTGTGTCGTCCGCTGTGTGCCGCTGTGTCCTCGCTGGGTCCCCCACTGTGTCCCGCTGTGTCCCCCGCTGTGTCCCGCTGTGTCCTACTGTGTCCCGCTCTGTTCCCGCTGTGTCCCTCTGTGTCCCCGCTGTGTGTCCGCTGATTCCCGCTGTGTACCCCGCTGTGTCCAGCTGTGTCCTTTTGTGTCACACTGTTTCCCCGCTGTGTCCCTGCTGTGTCCCTCTGTGTACCCCGCTGTGTCCAGCTTTGTCCCCGCTGTGTCTCGCTGTGTAGCACGCTCTGTCCCACACTGTGTCCCACAGTGTCCTGCACTGTGTCCCGAAGTGTCCCCCGCTGTGTCCCAATGTGTCCCCCGCTGAGTCCCTGCTTTGTCACCG
>NW_012290388.1:0-6327 GCF_000151885.1 Dipodomys ordii | reverse complement strand
GTGTCCCCCATTTTGTCCCGCTGTGTCCCCGCAGTGTCGCCGCTGTGTCCCGATGTGACACACTGTGACCTGTGGTGTCCCGCTTTGTATCCCGCTCTGTCCCCCGCTGTGTCCTGCTATGTCCACCTCTGTGTCCCGCTGTGTCCTGCTGTGTCCCCCCTGTGTCCCGCTGTATCCCGCTGTATTCCGTGGTGTCCCGTTTGTCCCCTGCTGTGTCCCCCGATGAGTCCCCGCTTTGTCCCCGCGGTGACCCGCTGTGTCCCGCTGTGTCCCGCTGTCTCCCGCTATGTCCCCCACTGTGTCCCGTTGTGTCCCCAGCTATGTAACCTGCTGTGTCACGCTGTGTCCCCGCTGTATCGACGCTCTGTCCCGCTGGGTCCCGCTGTGTACTCTCTGTGTTCCACACTGTGTCCCGCTGTGTCCCCCGCAGTGTCCCTCTCTGTTTCCCGCTGTGTCCCCCGCTGTGTCCCTGCTGTGCACCACTGTGTCCCGCTGTGTACTGCTGTGTCCCCCTCTGAGTCCCGCTGTGTCCCCGCAGTTTCCCAATGTGTCCTCACTGTGTTCCCCGCTGTGTCCCGCTGTGTCCCCCCTGTGTCCCCTGCTGTGTCCCGCTCTGTCCCTCTGTGTCCCCTGCTGTGTCCCCTGCTCTGTCCCACTGTGTCACCCGCTGTGTCCCTGCTGTGTCCCCGCTGTGTCCCGCTGTGACCCGCTGTGTCCCCCTCTGATTCCCGCTGTGTCCCAGATGTGTCCCGCTGTGTCCTCGCTGTGTCCCCTGCTGTGTCCCCTTTGTCCCCCCTGTGTCCCCCGCTGTGTCCCGCTGTGTCCCCCGCTGTGTCCCGCTCTGTCCCCTGCTGTGTCCCCGCTGTGTCCCGCTGTGTCCTGCTGTGTCCCGCTGTGACCGTGTTGAGTCCCGCTATATCCCCGCTGTGTCCCGCTTTGTAATCGCTGTGTCCCCCTCTGTGTCCCGCTGTGTCCCGCTGTGTCCCCCGCTGTGTCCCGTTGTGTCCCCCTCTGTGTCCCGCTGTGTCCCCTGCTGTGTCCCTGCTGTTTCCCGCTGTGTTCCGCTGTGTCACGCTGTGTCCTCGCTGTGTCTCCCACAAAGTCCCGCAGTGTCCTCGCTGTGTCCCTCACTGTGTCCTGCTTTGTCCACTGCCGTTTCCCGCTGTGTACCCCTCTGTGTCCCCCGCTGTGTCCCCCGCTGTGTCCCGCTGTGTCCCGCTTTGTTCCCCGCCCTGTCCCTGCTGTGATCCGCTGTGTACCGCTGTGTCCCGCTGTGTACTGCTGTGTCCCCCGCTGAGTCCTGCTGTGTCCCCGCTGTGTCCCAATGTGTCCTCGCTGTGTCCCTCGCTGTGTCGCGCTGTGTCCCCCCTGTGTCCCCCACTGTGTCCCGCTGGGTCCCTCTGTGTCCCCTGCTGTGTACCCTGCTCTGTCCCACTGTGTCCTCCGCTGTGTCCCGCTTTGTTATCGCTGTGTCCCCCGCTGTGTCCCGCTGTGTCCCACTGTGTCCTGTTGTGTCCCGCCATGTCCCCCACTGTGTCCCATTGTGTCCCCAGCTGTGTACCCCGCTGTGTCCCCGCTCTATCGATGCTGTGTCCCCCGCTGTGTCCTGCTGTGTCCTCCCTGTGGACCCGCTGTGTCCAACTGTGTCCCCGGTTGTGTCCCGCTGGGTCCCCTGCTGTGTCACTGCTGTGTCCCGCTGTGTTCCACTGTGTCCCGCTGTGTCCTTGCTGTGTCTCCCGCAGTGTCCCGCAGTGTCCTCGCTGTGTCCACTGCTGTGTCCTGCTTTGTCCACTGCTGTGTCCCGCTATGTACCCCTCTGTGTCACCTGCTCTGTCCCTGCTGTGACCCGCTGTGTCCCGCTGTGTCCCGCTGTGTCCTGCTGTGTCCCGCTGTGACCGTGTTGAGTCCCGCTATATCCCCGCTGTGTCCCGCTTTGTCATCGCTGTGTCCCCAACTGTGTCCCGCTGTGTCCCGCTGTGTCCCCCGCTGTGTCCCGCTGTGTCCCCCTCTGTGTCCCGCTGTGTCCCGTGCTGTGTACCCTGCTGTTTCCCGCTGTGTTCCGCTGTGTCACGCTGTGTCCTCGCTGTGTCTCCCGCAGAGTCCCGCAGTGTCCTCGCTGTGTCCCTCACTGTGTCCTGCTTTGTCCACTGCTGTGTCCCGCTGTGTACCCCTCTGTGTCCCCCGCGGTGTCCCCCGCTGTGTCCCGCTGTGTCCCGCTTTGTCCCCCGCTGTGTCCCTGCTGTGCTCCGCTGTGTACCGCTGTGTCTCGCTGTGTACTGCTGTGTCCACCGCTGAGTCCTGCTGTGTCCCCGCTGTGTCCCAATGTGTCCTCGCTGTGTCCCCCGCTGTGTCCCGCTGTGTCCCGCCTGTGTCCCCCACTGTGTCCTGCTGGGTCCCTCTGTGTCCCCTGCTGTGTACCCTGCTCTGTCCCACTGTGTCCTCCGCTGTGTCCCGCTTTGTAATCGCTGTGTCCCCCGCTGTGTCCCGCTGTGTCCCACTGTGTCCTGTTGTGTCCCGCCATGTCCCCCACTGTGTCCCATTGTGTCCCCAGCTGTGTACCCCGCTGTGTCCCCGCTCTTTCGATGCTGTGTCCCCCGCTGTGTCCTGCTGTGTCCTCCCTGTGGACCCGCTGTATCCCGCTGTGTCCCCGGTTGTGTCCCGCTGGGTCCCCTGCTGTGTCACTGCTGTGTCCCTCTGTGTTCCACTGTGTCCCGCTGTGTCCTTGCTGTGTCTCCCGCAGTGTCCCGCAGTGTCCTCGCTGTGTCGCCCGCTGTGTCCTGCTTTGTCCACTGCTGTGTCCCGCTGTGTACCTCTCTGTGTCACCCGCTCTGTCCCTGCTGTGACCCGCTGTGTCCCGCTGTGTCCCTCTGTGTACTGCTGTGTCCCCCGCTGAGTCCCGCTGTGTCCCCGCTGTGTCCCAATGTGTCCTCGCTGTGTCCCCCCCTGTGTCCCGCTGTGTCCCCCGCTGTGTCTCACGCTTTATCCCATCTGTGACCCACTCTGTCCCTCTGTGTCCCGCTGTGCCCACACTGTGTCCCGTTGTGTCCACAGCTGTGTACCCCGCTGTGTCCCGCTGTGTCCCCGCTGTATCGACGCTGTGTCCCACTTGGTCATGCTGTGTCCTCCCTGTGTTCCCCGTTGTGTCCCGCTGTGTCCCCGCTGTGTGCCCGCTGTGTCCCGCTGTGTACTTCGTTGTGTCCAGCTGTGTCACCGCTGTGTCCTCGCTGTGTCCGCCTCTGTGTCCCACTGTGTCCCCCTCTGTGTCCCGCTGTGTCCCCCGCTATGTCCCGTTGTGTCCAGCTGTGTCCCGCTCTGTCCCCGCTTTGTGCCCGCTGTGTCCCGCTGTGTACTCCGTTGTGTCCAGCTGTGTCACCGCTGTGTCCCGCTGTATCCTCTCTTTGTCGCCACTGTCCCCCGCTGTGTCCCCCGCTGTGTCCCCCGCTGTGTCCCTCTGTGTCCCCCGCTTTGTCCCGCTGTGTCGACGCAGTGTTCCCTCTGTGTCCTGCTGTGTCACACTGTGTCCCATGGTGTCCCGCTTTTTCCCCCGCTGTTTCCCCCGCTGAGTCCCCTTTGTGTCCCCACTGTGTCCCGCTGTGTCCCGCTGTGTCCTAGCTGTGTCCCCCGCTGTGTCCCGCTGTGTCCCGCTGTGTCCTTGCTGTGTCCCCCGCTGTCTCCCGCTCTGTCCCCCGCAGTGTCTCACGCTTTATCCCTTCTGTGTCCCACTCTGTCCCGCTGTGTCCCGCTGTGCCCACACTGTGTCCCGTTGTGTCCACAACTGTTTATCCCGCTGTGACCCCGCTGAGTCCCCGCTGTGTCCCCGCTGTGTCCCCCGCTGTCTCCCACTCTGTCCCCCGCTGTGTCTCACGCTTTGTTCCCGCTGTGTCCCACTGTGTCCCGCTGTGTCCCGCTGTGCCCACACTGTGTCCCGTTGTGTCCACAGCTGTGTACCACGCTGTGTAACGCTGTGTCCCCGCTGTATCTACGCTGTTCCTCGCTGTGTCCCGCTGTGTCCCCCGCTGTGTCCCCCGCTGTGTCCTCGCTGTGTCCCCAGCTGTGTCCCGCTTTGTCCTAGCTGGGTCCCCCGCTGGGTCCCGCTGTGTCCCCCGCTGTGTCCCACTGTGTTCCGCTGTCTCCCGCTCTGTCCCTCGCTGTGTCTCATGATTTGTCCTTGCTTTGTCCCACTGTGTCCCGCTGTGTTCCGTGTTGTCCCGTTTGTGCCCCTCAGTGTCCCCCGCTGTGTCCCAACTGTGTCCCCGCTGTGTCCCGCTGTGTCCTCGATGTGTCCTCTGCTGTGTCCTGCTCTGTTCCGCGCTGTGTCGCCCACTTTGTCCCAACTGTGCCCCGCTGTGTCCCGCTGTGTCCCGCTGTGTCCCGCTGTATCCCGCTATGTCCCCCACTATGTCCCGTTGTGTCCCCAGCTGTGTACCCCGCTGTGTCCCGCTGTGTCCCCGCTGTATCGAAGCTATGTCCCGCTGGGTCCCGCTGGGTCCTCTTTGTGTACCCCGCTGTGTCCCACTGTGTTCCCTGCTGTGTCCCTCGCTGGGTTCCGCTGTGTCCCCTGCTGTGTCCTGCTGTATCCTCCCTGTGTCCCCTGCGGTGTCCCGCTGTGTCCCCTGCTGTGTCACTCGCTGTGTCCCTGCTGTGCCCCACTGTGTCCCACTGTGTCCCGCTGTGTCCTGCTGTGTCCCCCGCTGAGTCCCGCTGTGTACCCGCTGTGGCCCAATTTGTCCTCGCTGTGTCTGCCTCTGTCTCCTGCTCTGTCCACCGCTGTGTCTCACGCTTTGTCCCCGCTGGGTCCCGCTGGGTCCCGCTCTGTCCCCCACTGTGTCCCCACGCTGAGTCCTCTATGTGTCCTCTATGTGTCGCCGCTGTGTCCCACTGTGTCCTCGCTGTGACCCCTGCTGTCTCCCGCTTTGTCCCACGCTTTGTCCCCGCTGGGTCCTGCTGTGTCCCGCTCTGTCCCCCACTGTGTCCCCCGCTGAGTCCTCTATGTGTCGCCGCTGTGTCCCGCTGTGTCCTCGCTGTGTCCCCTGCTGTCTCCCACTTTGTCCCACGCTGTGTCTCGCTGTGTCCCGCTGTGTCCTCGCTGTGTCCCCTGCTGTGTCCTGCTGTGTTCCCGCTGTGTCCCAAGCTGTGTCCCGCTGTGTCCCGCTGTGTGCCCCGCTGTGTCCCACTATGTTCCCGCAGTGTCCCCGCTGTGTCCCCGCTGTGTCCTCGCTGTGTTCCCCGCTGTGTCCCACTGTGTCGCCCGCTGTGTCCCGCTGTGTCTTCTGCTGTGTCCCCACTGTGTCCCCCTGTGTCTCGCTGTGTCCCGCTGTGTCCTCGCTGTTTCCCACGCTGTGTTCTGCTGTGTGCTCGCTGTGTCCCCCGCTGTGTCCCTTTGTGTCCCCAGCTGTGTACCCCGCTGTGTCCTGCTGTGTCCCCGCTGTATCGACGTTGTATCCCACTTGGTCCCGCTGTGTCCTCGCTGTGTTCCCCGCTGTGTCATGCTGTTTACCCCTCTGTGTCCCGCGCTGTGTCCCGCTGTGTCCCGCTGTGTACTGTTGTGTCCCCCACTGAGTCCCGCTGTATCCCCGCTGTGTCCCAATGTGTCCTCGCTGTGTCCCGCGCTGGGTCCCGCTGTGTCCCCGCTGTGTTCCAATGTGTCCTCGCTGTTTCCCACGCTGTGTTCTGCTGTGTCCTCGCTGTGTCCCCCGCTGTGTCCCGCTGTGTCCCCGCTGTATCGACGCTGTGTCCCGCTTGGTCCCGCTGTGTCCCCCCTTTGTCCCCCGCTGTGTCCCACTGTGTCCCGCTGTCTCCCCCGCTGTGTCCCTATGTGTCCCACGCTTTGTCCCCCTGTGTCCCCGCAGTTTCCCCGCTGTGTCCCGCTGTTTCCCACTGTGTTCTGTTGTGTCCCACTTTGTCCCCCGCTGTGTCCCCCGGTGAGTCGCCGCTGTGTCCCGCTGTGTCCCCCGCTGTGTCCCGCAGTGTCCCCTGCTGAGTCCCCCTGTGTCACCGCTGTGTCCCTCTGTGTCCCCGCTCTATCGACGCTGTGTCCCCCACTGTGTCCCCGCTGAGTCCCCGCTGTGCCCCCGCTGTGTCCCGCTGTGTCCTCGCTGTGTCCCCTGCTGTGTCCTGCTCTGTTCCCCGCTGTGTCTCCCGCTTTGTCCCTGCTGTGACCCGCTGTGTCCCCCAGTGTTCCCCGCTGAGTTCCGCTGTATCCCCTGCTGTGTCCCCCGCTGTGTCCTGCTGTGTCGTCGTTGTGTCCCCCGCTGTGTCCCGCTGTGTCCCCGCTGTGACCCGCTGTGTCCTCGCTGTGTCCCCCGCTGTCTCCCGCGTTGTCCCACG
>NW_012290387.1:0-1695 GCF_000151885.1 Dipodomys ordii | reverse complement strand
CGCTGTGTGCCCGCTGTGTCCCGCTGTGTACTTCGTTGTGTCCAGCTGTGTCACCGCTGTGTCCTCGCCGTGTCCCCCGCTGTGTCCCACTGTGTCCTCACTGTGTCCCACTCTCTGTCCCGCTGTGTCCCCCGCTATGTCCCGCTGTGTCCAGCTGTGTCCCGCTCTGTCCCCGCTTTGTGCCCGCTGTGTCCTGCTGTGTACTCCGTTGTGTCCAGCTGTGTCACCGCTGTGTCCCGCTGTGTCCTCTCTTTGTCTCCACTGTCCCCCGTTGTGTCCCCCGCTGTGCCCGCTGTGTCCCGCTGTTTCCCCCGCTTTGTCCTGCTGTGTCGATGCAGTGTTCCCTCTGTGTCCTGCTGTGTCACACTGTGTCCCATGGTGTCCCGCTTTTTTCCCCGCTGTTTCCCCCTCTGAGTCCCCTTTGTGTCCCCACTGTGTCCCGCTGTGTCCCGCTGTGTCCTAGCTGTGTACCCCGCTGTGTCCCGCTATGTTCCCGCAATGTCCCCGCTGTGTCCCGCTGTGTCCCACTGTGTCCTCGCTGTGTCCCCCGCTGTGCCCCATTGTGTCCCCAGCTGTGTACCCCGCTCTGTCCCGCTGTGTCCCCGTTGTAATGACGCTGTGTCCCGCTGGGTCCCGCTGTGTCCTCGCTGTGTCCCGCTGTGTACCCCTCTGTGTCCGCCGCTGTGTCCCGCTGTGTCCCGATGTGTACTGCTGTGTCCCCCGCTGAGTCCCGCTGTGTCCCCGCTGTGTCCAAATGTGTACTCATTGTGTCCCCCTCTGTGTTCCGCTGTGTCCCCCCTGTGTCCCCCGCTGTGTCCTGCTGTGTCCTCAATGTGTCCCCCGCTGTGTCCCGTTGTGTCCCCAGCTGTGTACCCCGCTGTATCCCACTGTGTCCTCGCTGTATCGACGCTGTGTCCCGCTGTGTCCCACTGTGTCCTCGCTGTGTTCCCCGCTGTGTCCCGCTGTGTCCCCCGCTGTTTCCCCGCTGTGTCCCTCTATGTACCCCGCTGTGTATAGCTTTGTCTCTGATGTGTCTCGCTGTGTCTCACGCTCTGTCCCCCGCTGTGTCCCGCTGTGTCCCCCACTCTGTCCCGCTGTGTCCTGCTGTGTCCCCGCAGGGTCACCTCTGTTTCGCGCTGTGTCCCGCTGTGTCAGTGGTGTCCCTTTGTGTCCCCAGCTGTGTAACCCGCTGTGTAACGCTGTGAATCCCGCTGTATCGAGGCTGTGTCCCGCTGGGTCCCGCTGTGTCCTTGCTCTGTTATTCGTGGTGTCCCACTCTGTCCCCCACTGTGTCCCCTGCTCTGTCCTACTGTGTCCCCTGCTGTGTCCCGTTTTGTCCCGCTGTGTCCCCCGCTGTGTCCCTGCTGTGTCCCTGCTGTGTCCCAGCTGTGTCACGCTGTGTCCTGCTGTGTCCCGTTGTGTCCCGCTGTAACCCTGCTGAGTCCCCCTGTGTCCCCGCTGTGTCCTGTTGTGTCGTCGCTCTGTCCTCCGCTGTGTCCCGCTGTGTCCTCTGCTGTGTCCCGCTGTGTCACTCTGTCTCCCCTGCTGTCTCCCACTCTGTCCCCCGCTGTGTCTCACGCTTTGTCCCCGCTGTGTCCCACTGTGTCCCGCTGTGTCCCGCTGTGCCCACACTGTGTCCTGTTGTGTCCACAGCTGTGTACCACGCTGTGTAACACTGTGTCCCCGCTGTATCTA
>NW_012290386.1:0-8834 GCF_000151885.1 Dipodomys ordii | reverse complement strand
AAGCAGTATGAGTATTCAGGGGAAGCTCAAGAAGCATATTCTTGTAGTATTTTTATAGTGTAGTATTTAGTAGAAGCTGAATCAGAATCAGAAATAGAAGTAGAAGCAGATGAAGAAGCAGCTGAAGAAGTAGTTCCAGAATTCAGGCAGGAGAAACAGTTGAAGTTGTAAGTTGATTCTTATGGAGAAGCAAAAAGAGAAGCAGAAAGGAGAAGTAGAAGAAGCAGTTTAAGGAGAAGCAGCAGAAGAAGCAGAAAAACAAGCTAGGAGAAGCAGAAGTACAAAGAGAAGTAGAAGCAGAAGAAGCATAAGCAGAAGAAGCAGTAGAAGCATAAGAAGCAGAAGCAGGAGAAGCAGAAGCAGAAGATAAAGAAGAAGCATAAGAAGCAGAAGCAGAGGGAGAAACAGAAGAAGGAGAAAGAGCAGCAGAATGTGAAGCAGAAGGAGATGCAGAAGCAGAAAGAGAAGCAGAAACAGAAGGAGAAGAAGAAGGAGAAGTTGGAGAATCAGAAGAAGCAGAAGCAGAAAGAGAAGGAGAAGAAGGAGAAGGAGAAGCAGAAGGAGAAGGACAAGCAGGAGAAGCAGAAGAAGCAGAAGCGGGAGAAGCAGAAGAAGAAGAAGAAACAGAAGAAAGAGAAGGAGCAGAAGGAGAAGCAGAAGCAGAAGGAGAAGCAGAAAGAGAAGCAGAAGAAGCAGTAGCAGGAGAAACAGAAGCAGAAGAAACAGAAGAGGCCCAAGAAGCAGAAGGAGAACCTGAAGCAGAAGAAGCAGAAGCAGCAGAAGCTGGAAAAGCAGAAGCAGAAGAAACAGAACAAGCAGAAGAAGCAGAACGAAAAGCAGAAGAAGAAGAAGGAGAAAGAGAAGGAGTAGGAATAGGAGGAGCAGAAGGAGAATCAGAAGCAGAAAGAGAAGCAGAAGGAGAAGCAGAAGGAGAAACAGAAGAAGCATAAGCAGGAGAAGCAGAAGCAGAAGCAGAATGAGAAGCACAAGAAGGAGAAATTGAAGGAGAAGGAGAATGAGACGGAGAAGCAGAAGGAGAAGTAGGAGAAGCAGAAGAAGGAGAAGCAGGAGAAGCAGAAGCAGAAGAAACAGAAGAAGGAGAAGAGCAGAAGCAGAAACAGACGGAGAAGCAGAAGCAAAAGGAGAAACAGAAGAAGCAGAAGCTGAAGCAGAAGAAGAAGCAACAGAAAAAGCAGAAGAAGCAGAAGAAGAAGCAGCAGGAGAAGCAGAAGAAGAAGAAGGAGAAGGAGCAGCAGAAAGAGAAGCAGAAGCAGAAAGAGAAGCAGAAACAGAAGGAGAACAAGAAATAGAAGCAGGAGAATCAGAAGAAGCAGAAGTAGAAGCAGAAAGAGGAGAAGAAGGAGAAGCAGAAGTAGAATCAGAAGAAACAGAAGAAGAAGAAGAAGCAAAAGAAACAGAAGAAGAAAAGAAACAGAAGAAGAAGAGCAGAAGCAGAAGGAGAAGCAGAAGCAGAAGGAGAAGCAGAAAGAGAAGCAGGTGAAGCAGAAGAAGTAGCAGCAGGAGAAGCATAAGAAACAGGAGAAGCCGAAGAAGCAGAAGCAGAACCTGAAGCAGAAGGAGAAACAGAAGAAGCACAATCTAAAGCATAAGCAGAAGAAACAGAAATAGTAGAATAAGCAGAAGCAGAAGCAGCAGGAAAAGCAGAAGAAGAAGATGGGGAAGGCGAAAGAGGAATATTAGGAGTAGGAGAAGCAAAAGGATAAGCAGAAGCAGAAAGAGACGCAGAAGGAGAAGCAGCAAGAGAATTAGGAGAAGCAGGAGAAGCAGAAGCAGGAGAAGCAGAATAAACAGAAGACGCAGAAGCAGAATGAGAAGCAGAAGGAGAAATTGAAGCAGAAGCAGAAGGAGAAGCAGAAGCAGAAGAAGAAGCAGAAGAAGGAGAAGGACAAGGAGAAGGAGAAAGAGAAGCAGAAAGAGAAGCAGAACGAGAAGCAGGAGAAGCAGAAGCTGGAGGAGCCGAAGCAGAAGAAACAGAAGAAGGGGAAGAAGCAATAGGAGAAGCAGAAACAGAAGGAAAAGCAGAAAGAGAAGCAGGAGAAGCAGAAGAAGCAGCAGCAGAAGAAGCAGAAACAGAAGAAGCCGAAAAAGCAAAAGCAGAACCTGAAGCAGAAGGAGAAGCAGGAGAAGCAGGAGAAGCAGAATCTGGAGAAGCAGAAGGAGAAGCAGAAGCAGAAAGAGAAGCAAAAGCAGAAGGAGAAGCAGAAGAAACAGAAGAAGCAGAGGCAGTATCAGAAGAAGCAGAAGATTCAGAAGCAGAAGGAGAAGCAGAAGGAAAAGCAGAAGAAGGAGAAGGAGAAGGAGAAACAGGAGTAGAAGCAGAAAGAGAAGCAGAAGAAGGAGCAGTAGAAGGAAAAGCGGCAGGAGAAAAAGAAAGAGCAGCAGAAGGAGAAGCAGGAAATGCAGAAACAGGAGAAGAACAAGCAGAAGAAACAGGAGAAGGACAAGAAGCAGAAGCAGAAGGAGAAGCAGAAAGAGAAGGAGGGGAAGCAGAAGAAGCAGAAGCAGGAGAAGCAGAAGCATAAGAATCCGAAGAAGCAGAAGCAGAACCTGAAGCAGAAGGAGAAGCAGGAGAAGCAGAAGAATCAGAATCTGGAGAAGCAGAATGAGAAGCAGAAGGAGAAGCAGAAGCAGAAAGAGAATCAAAAGCAGAAGGAGAAGCAGAAGAAACAGAAGAAGTAGAAGCAGTAGCAGTTGTAGCAGAAGCAGTAGGAAAAGCAGAAGGAAAAGCAGAAGAACAAGAAGGAGAAGGAGAAACAGAAGGAGAAGCAGAAGGAGAAGCAGAAAGAGAAGCAGGTAAAGCAGAAGAAGAAGCAGAAGGAGAAGCAGAAGGAGAAGCAGAAGAAAGAGAAGGAGAAGCAGAAGAAGATGCAGAAGGAGCAGAAACAGAAGGAGAAGCAGGAAAAGCAGAAGAAGCAGAAGCAAAAGGTGAAGCAAAAGAAGGAGAAGGAGAAGCAGAGGCAGAAGAAGAAGCATAAGGACAAGCACAAGCAGAAGGAGATGCAGAAGGAGAAGCAGGAGAAGCAGAAGAAGCAGAAGCTGAAAGAGAAGCAGAAGTAGCTGAAAGAGAAGCAGAAGTAGGAGAAGGAGAAGGAGGAGAAGCAGAAGCAGAAGGAGAAGCAGAAGCAGAATGAGAAGCAGAAAGAGAAGCAGGAGGAGGACAAGAAGCAGAAGCAGGAGAAGCCGAAAGAGAAGAAGCAGAAACAGAAGCAGAAGGAGAAGCAGAAGCAGAAGGAGAAGCAGCAGAAGAAGTAGAACCAGAAATTCAGGCACGAGAAACAGAAGAAGCAGAAGCAGAAGGAGAAGCAAAAAGAGAAGCAGAAGGAGAAGTAGAAAAAGCAGCAGAAGAAGCAGAAAAACAAGCAGGAGAAGCAGAAGCAGAAAGAGAAGTAGAAGCAGAAGAAGAAGCAGTAGAAGCAGAAGAAGCAGAAGCAGGAGAAGCAGAACCAGAAGAAAATGAAGAAGCATAAGAAGCAGAAGCAGAGGGAGAAACAGAAGAAGGAGAAGGAGCAGCAGAAGGTGAAGCAGAAGGAGATGCAGAAGCAGAAAGAGAAGCAGAAATAGAAGATGAAGAAGCAGAAGTTGGAGAATCAGAAGAAGCAGAAGCAGAAAGTGAAGAAGAAGAAGGAGAAGGAGAAGCAGAAGGAGAAGGACCAGCAGGAGAAGCAGAAGAAGCAGAAGCGAGAAAAGCAGAAGAAGAAGAAGAAGAAGAAGAAGAAGAAGAAGAAGAAGAAGAAGAAGAAGAAGAAGAAGAAGAAGAAGAAGAAGAAGAAGAAGAAGAAGAAGAAGAAGAAGAAGAAACAGAAGAAGGAGAAGGAGCAGAAGGAGAAGCAGAAGCAGAAGGAGAAGCAGAAAGAGAAGCAGAAGAAACAGAAGAAGCAGTAGCAGGTGAAGCAGAAGCAGAAGAAACAGAAGAAGCCGAAGAATCAGAAGGAGAACCTGAAGCAGAAGGAGAAGCAGAAGCAGCGGAAGCTGGAAAAGCAGAAGCAGAAGAAACCGAACAAGCAGAAGAAGCAGAAGCAGAACGAGAAACAGAAGAAGAAGGAGAAAGAGAAGGATTAGGAGTAGGAGGAGCAGAAGCAGAATAAGAAGCAGAAAGAGAAGCAGAAGAAGAAGCAGAAGGAGAAACAGAAGAAGCAGAAGCAGGAGAAGCAGAAGCAGAAGCAGAATGAGAAGCACAAGAAGGAGAAATTGAAGGAGAAGGAGAAGGAGACGGAGAAGCAGAAGGAGAAGTAGGAGAAGCAGAAGAAGAAGAAGCAGGAGAAGCAGAAACAGAAGAAACAAAAGGAGAAGAGCAGAAGAAGAAGGAGAAGCAGAAGGAGAAGCAGAAGAAGCAGAAGCTGAAGCAGAAGAAGAAGAAACAGAAAAAGCAGAAGAAGCAGAAGAAGAAGCAGCAGGAGAAGCAGAAGAAGAAGAAGGAGAAGGAGAAAGAGAAGGATTAGGAGTAGGAGAAACAGAAGGATAAGCAGAAGCAGAAAGAGAAGGAGAATGAGAAGGAGAAGCAGGAGAAGCAGAAGAAGCAGAAGCAGGAGAAGCAGAAGCAGAAGAAACATAGGAAGGAGAAGAAGCAGAAGGAGAAGCAGAAACAGATGGAAAAGCAGAAAGAGAAGCAGGAGAAGCAGAAGAAGCAGCAGCAGGAGAAGCAGCAGCAGAAGAAGCAGAAGCAGAACCTGAAGCAGAAGGAGAAGCAGGAGAAGCAGAAGAAGCAGAATCTGGAGAAGCAGAAGGAGAAGCAGAAGCAGAAAGAGAAGCAAAAGCAGAAGGAGAAGCAGAAGGGGAAGCAGAAGAAACAGAAGAAGCAGAGGCAGTAGCAGAAGAAGCAGAAGATGCAGAAGCAGAAGGAGAAGCAGAAGGAAAAGCAGAAGAACGAGAAGGAGAAGGAGTAGGAGAAACAAGGAGAAGCAGAAAGAGAAGCAGAAGAAGGAGCAGGAGAAGAAAAGCAGCAGGAGAAGCAGAAAGAGCAGCAGAAGGAGAAGCAGAAGCAGAAGAAGAAGCAGAAGAAGGAGAAGCAGAAGGAGAAGCATAAAGAGAAACAGAAGGAGAAGCAGGAGAAGCAGAAGCAGGAGAAGCAGAATCTAAAGAAATAGAAGAAGGATAAGAAGCAGAAGCAGAAAGAGAAGCAGAAACAGAAGGAGAAGCAGAAATAGAAGCAGAAGAAGCTGAAGAAGCAGAAGCAGAACCTGAAGCAGAAGGAGAAGCAGGAGAAGCAGAAGAAGCAGAATCTGGAGAAGAAGGAGAAGCAGAAGGAGAAGCAGAAGCAGAAAGAGAAGCAAAAGCAGAAGGAGAAGCAGAAAGGGAAGCAGAAGAAACAGAAGAAGCAGAAGCAGTAGCAGAAGAAGCTGAAGATGCAGAAGCAGATAGAGAAGCAGAAGGAATAGCAGAATAACGACAAGGAGAAACAGAAGGAGAAGAAGAATGAGAAGCAGAAGGAGAAGCAGGAAAAACAGAAGAAGCAGAAACAGACGGAGAAGCAGAA
Source organism: Dipodomys ordii (assembly GCF_000151885.1). NCBI lineage: Eukaryota > Metazoa > Chordata > Mammalia > Rodentia > Heteromyidae > Dipodomys > Dipodomys ordii. The sequence goes on along the minus strand of NW_012290386.1, from coordinate 3,340 downwards.
GAAGGAGAAGCAGAAGAAGAAGCAGAAGGAAAAGCACAAGCAGAAGGAGATGCAGAAGGAGTAGCAGGAGAAGCAGAAGAAGCAGAAGCAGAAGGAGAAGAAGAAGGAGAAGAAGCAGAATCAGAAGAAGCAGAAGGAGAAGTAGAAAGAGAAGCCGACGAAGAGAAGCAGAACGAGAAGCAGGAAAGCAGAAGAAGCAGAGCGGGAGAAGCAGAAGAAGAAGAAACAGAAGAAATAGAAGGAGCAGAAGCAGAAGGAGGAGCAGAAGCAGAAGGAGAAGCAGAAAGAGAAGCAGGAAAAGCAGAAGAAGCAGAGGCAGGAGAAGCAGAAGCAGAAGAAACAGGAGAAGGACAAGAAGCAGAAGCAGAAGGAGAAGCAGAAACAGAAGGAGAAGCAGAAAGAGAAGGAGGGGAAGCAGAAGAAGCAGAAGCAGGAGAACCAGAAGCATAAGAATCCGAAGAAGCAGAAGCAGAACCTCAAGCAGAAGGAGAAGCAGGAGAAGCAGAAGAAGCAGAATCTGGAGAAGCAGAATGAGAAGCTGAAGGAGAAGCAGAAGCAGAAAGAGAATCAAAAGGAGAAGGAGAAGCGGAAGAAACAGAAGAAGCAGAAGCAGTAGCAGTTGCAGCAGAAGCAGAAGGAGAAGCAAAAGTAAAAGCAGAGGAACGAGAAGGAGAAGGAGAAACAGAAGGAGAAGCAGAAGAAGCAGAAGGAGAAACAGAAGGAGAAGAAGCAGCAGCAGAAGCAGCAGAAGGAGAAGCAGAAGCACAAGAAGATGCAGAAGGAGAAGCAGGAGAAGCAGAAGAAGCAGAAGCAGAAGGAGAAGGAGAAGTAGGAGAAGGAGAAGGAAGAGCCGCTGAAGCATTAGGAGAAGCAGAAGCAGAATGAGAAGCAGAAAGAGAAGCAGTAGAAGAAGAAGTAGCAGGAAAAGCAGAAGCAGCAGAAAGAGAAGAAGAAGAAGAAGAAGAAGAAGAAGAAGAAGAAGAAGAAGAAGAAGAAGAAGAAGAAGAAGAAGAAGAAGAAGAAGAAGAAGAAGAAGAAGAAGAAGAAGAAGAAGGAGAAGGAGAAGGAGAAGGAGAAGGAGAAGGAGAAGGAGAAGGAGAAGCAATAGAAGCAGAAGAAGCAGAAGCAGGAGAAGCAGAAGCAGAAGAAAAAAAATAAGCATAAGAAGCAGAATCAGAGGGAGAAGCAGAAGAAGGAGAAGCAGAAGCAGAAGAAGCAGCAGAAGGAGAAGCAGAAGCAGAAGAAGATGCAGAAGGAGAAGAAGGAGAAGCAGAAGAAGGAGAAGGAGAAGGCGAAAGAGAAGGATTAGGTGTAGGAGAAGCAAAAGGATAAGTAGAAGCAGAAAGAGACGCAGAAGGAGAAGCAGCACGAGAAGTTGGAGAAGCAGGAGAAGCAGAAGAAGGAGAAGCAGAAGAAACAGAAGACGCAGAAGCAGAATGAGAAGCAGAAGGAGAAATTGAAGCAGAAGCAGAAGGAGAAGCAGAAGCAGAAGGAGAAGCAGAGGAAGGCGAAGGAGAAGCAGAAAGAGAAGCAGCACGAGAAGTAGGAGAAGCAGGAGAAGCAGAAGCAGGAGAAGCAGAAGAAACAGAAGACGCAGAAGCAGAATGAGAAGCAGAAGGAGAAATTGAAGCAGAAGCAGAAGCAGAAGGAGAAGCAGAAGCAGAAGGAGAAGCAGTAGAAGGAGAAGGAGAAGCAGAAAGAGAAGCACAACGAGAAGCAGGAGAAGCAGAATCAGGAGAAGCAGAAGCAGAAGAAACATAGGAAGGAGAAGAAGCAGAAGGAGAAGCAGAAACAGAAGGAAAAGCAGAAAGAGAAGCAGGAGAAGCAGAAGAAGCAGCAGCAGGAGAAGCAGAAGCGGAAGAAGCAGAAGCAGAACCTGAAGCAGAAGGAGAAGCAGGAGAAGCAGAAGAAGCAGAATCTGGAGAAGCAGAAGGAGAAGCAGAAGCAGAAAGAGAAGCAAAAGCAGAAGGAGAAGCAGAAGGGGAAGCAGAAGAAACAGAAGAAGCAGAGGCAGTAGCAGAAGAAGCAGAAGATGCAGAAGCAGAAGGACAAGCAGAAGAACGATAAGGAGAAGGAGTAGGAGAAACAGAAGGAGAAGCAGAAAGAGAAGCAGAAGAAGGAGCAGGAGAAGGAAAAGCAGCAGGAGAAGCAGAAAGAGCAGCAGAAGGAGAAGCAAGAGATGCAGAAACTTGAGAAGCAGAAGCAGAAGAAACAGGAGAAGGACAAGAAGCAGGAGCAGAAGGAGAAGCATTAACAGAAGGAGAAGCAGGAAGAGAAGGAGGGAAAGCAGAAGAAGCAGAAGCAGGAGAAGCAGAAGCACAAGAATGTGAAGAAGCAGAAGGAGAACCTGAAGCAGAAGGACAAACAGGAGAAACAGAAGAAGCAGAATCTGAAGAAGCAGAATAAGAAGCAGAAGGAAAAGCAGAAGCAGAAAGAGAATTAAAAGCAAAACGAGAAGGACAAACAGGAGAAGCAGAAGAAGCAGAATCTGAAGAAGCAGAATAAGAAGCAGAAGGAGAAGCAGAAGCAGAAAGAGAATCAAAAGCAAAAGGAGAAGCAGAAGAAACAGAAGAAGTAGAAGCAGAAGCAGTTGTAGCAGAAGTAGAAGGAAAAGCAGAAGAACAAGAAGGAGAAGGAGAAACAGAAGGAGAAACAGAAGGGGAAGCAGAAAGAGACGCAGGTAAAGCAGAAAAGAAGAAGCAAAAGGAGAATCAGAAGGAGAAGCAGAAGAAGGAGAAGCAGAAGCAGAAGAAGATGCAGAATGAGAAGAAGGAGAAGCAGAAGAAGAAGAAGCAGGAGGAGAAGCAGGAAAAGCAGAAGAAGCAGAAGCAAAAGGAGAAGCAAAAGAAGGAGAAGGAGAAGCAGAAGCAGAAGCATAAGGACAAGCACAAGCAAAAGGAGATGCAGAAGGAGAAGCAGGAGAAGCAGAAGAATCAGAAGCTGAAGGATAAGCAGAAGTAGGAGAAGGAGAAGGTGGAGAAGCAGAAGGAGAAGAAGAAGCTGAATGAGAAGCAGAAAGAGAAGCAGGAGAAGGACGAGAAGCAGAAGCAGGAGAAGCCGAAAGAGAAGAAGCAGAAGAAGCAGAAACATTAGCAGAAGGAGAAGCAGAAGCAGAAGGAGAAGCAGCAGAAGAAGTAGAACCAGAAATTCAGGCAGGAGAAACAGAAGAAGCAGAAGCAGAAGCAGAAGGAGAAGCAAAAAGAGAAGCTCAAGGAGTAGGAAAAGAAGCAGCGAAGGAGAAGCAGCGAAGAAGCGAAAAACAAGCAGGAGAAGCAGAAGCAGAAAGAGAATTAGAAGCTGAAGAAGCAGAACCAGAAGAAGAAGCAGTAGAAGCATAAGA
>NW_012290385.1:0-3455 GCF_000151885.1 Dipodomys ordii | reverse complement strand
AAAGCAGCAGGAGAAGCAGAAAGAGCAGCAGAAGGAGAAGCGGAAGCAGATGCAGAAGCAGAAGTAGAAGAAGAAGGAGAAGCAGAAGGAGAAGCATAAAGAGAAACAGAAGGAGAAGCAGGAGAAGCAGAAGCAGGAGAAGCAGAATCAAAAGAAATAGAAGAAGGATAAGAAGCAGAAGCAGAAAGAGAAGCAGAAACAGAAGGAGAAGCAGAAATAGAAGCAGAAGAAGCTGAAGAAGCAGAAGCAGAACCTGAAGCAGAAGGCGAAACAGGAGAAGCAGAAGAAGCAGAATCTGGAGAAGAAGGAGAACCAGAAGGAGAAGCAGAAGCAGAAAGAGAAGCAAAAGCAGAAGGAGAAGCAGAAAGAGAAGCAGAAGAAACAGAAGAAGCAGAAGCAGAAGAAGCTGAAGATGCAGAAGCAGATAGAAAAGCAGAAGGAATAGCAGAATAACGAGAAGGAGAAACAGAAGGAGAAGAAGAATGAGAAGCAGAAGGAGAAGCAGGAAAAACAGAAGAAGCAGAAACAGACGGAGAAGCAGAAGAAGGAGAAGCAGAAGAAGAAGCAGAAGGAAAAGCACAAGCAGAAGGAGATGCAGAAGGAGTAGCAGGAGAAGCAGAAGAAGCAGAAGCAGAAGGAGAAGAAGAAGGAGAAGAAGCAGAAACAGAAGAAGCAGAAGGAGAAGTAGAAAGAGAAGCTGACGAAGAGAAGCAGAACGAGAAGCAGGAGAAGCAGAAGAAGCAGAGCGGGAGAAGCAGAAGAAGAAGAAACAGAAGAAATAGAAGGAGCAGAAGCAGAAGGAGGAGCAGAAGCAGAAGGAGAAGCAGAAAGAGAAGCAGGAAAAGCAGAAGAAGCAGAAGCAGGAGAAGCAGAAGCAGAAGAAACAGGAGAAGGACAAGAAACAGAAGCAGAAGCAGAACGAGAAGGAGAAGCAGAAAGAGAAGCACTAGAAGCAGAAGACGCAGGAAAAGCAGAAGCAGCAGAAAGAGAAGAAGAAGAAGAAGAAGAAGAAGAAGAAGAAGAAGAAGAAGAAGAAGAAGAAGAAGAAGAAGAAGAAGAAGAACAAGAACAAGAACAAGAACAAGAACAAGAAGAAGAAGAAGAAGAAGAACAAGAAGAAGAAGAAGAAGAAGAAGGAGGAGGAGGAGGAGGAGGAAAAGGAGAAGGAGAAGAAGAAGGAGAAGGAGAAGCAGTAGAAGCAGAAGAAGCAGAAGCAGGAGAAGCAGAAGCAGAAGAAAAAGAATAAGCATAAGAAGCAGAATCAGAGGGAGAAGCAGAAGAAGGAGAAGCAGAAGCAGAAGAAGCAGCAGAAGGAGAAGCAGAAGCAGAAGAAGATGCAGAAAGAGAAGCAGGAGAAGAAGAAGAAGGAGAAGGAGAAGGCGAAACAGAAGGATTAGGAGTAGGAGAAGCAAAAGTTTAAGCAGAAGCAGAAAGAGACGCAGAAGGAGAAGCAGCACGAAAAGTAGGAGAAGCAGGAGAAGCAGAAAAAGGAGAAGCAGAAGAAACAGAAGACGCAGAAGCAGAATGAGAAGCAGAAGGAGAAATTGAAGCAGAAGCAGAAGCAGAAGGAGAAGCAGAAGCAGAAGGAGAAGCAGAAGAAGGAGAAGGAGAAGCAGAAAGAGAAGCAGAAAGAGAAGCAGCACGAGTTTTAGGAGAAGCAGGAGAAGCAGAAGCAGGAGAAGCAGAAGAAACAGAAGACGCAGAAGCAGAATGAGAAGCAGAAGGAGAAATTGAAGCAGAAGGAGAAGCAGAAGCAGAAGGAGAAGCAGAAGTAGGAGAAGGAGAAGCAGAAAGAGAAGCAGAAAGAGAAGCAGCACGAGAAGTAGGAGAAGCAGGAGAAGCAGAAGCAGGAGAAGCAGAAGAAACAGAAGACGCAGAAGCAGAATGAGAAGCAGAAGGAGAAATTGAAGCAGAAGCAGAAGGAGAAGCAGAAGCAGAAGGAGAAGCAGAAGAAGGAGAAGGAGAAGCAGGAAGAGAAGCACAACGAGAAGCAGGAGAAGCAGAAGCAGGAGAAGCAGAAGCAGAAGAAACATAGGAAGGAGAAGAAGCAGAAGGAGAAGCAGAAACAGAAGGAAAAGCAGAAAGAGAAGCAGGAGACGCAGAAGAAGCAGCAGCAGGAGAAGCAGAAGCAGAAGACGCCGAAGAAGCAGAAGCAGAACCTGAAGCAGAAGGAGAAGCAGGAGAAGCAGAAGAAGCAGAATCTGGAGAAGCAGAAGGAAAAGCAGAAGCAGAAAGAGAAGCAAAAGCAGAAGGAGAAGCAGAAGGGGAAGCAGAAGAATCAGAAGAAGCAGAGGCAGTAGCAGAAAAAGCAGAAGATGCAGAAGCAGAAGGAAAAGCAGAAGAACGAGAAGGAGAAGGAGTAGGAGAAGCAGAAAGAGAAGCAGAAGAAGGAGCAGGAGAAGGAAAAGCAGCAGGAGAAGCAGAAAGAGTAGCAGAAGGAGAAGCAGGAGATGCAGAAACAGGAGAAGCAGATGCAGAAGAAACAGGAGAAGGACACGAAGCAGAAGCAGAAGGAGAAGCAGAAACAGAAGGAGAAGCAGAAAGAGAAGGAGGGGAAGCAGAAGAAGAAGAAGCAGGACTGGCAGAAGCTTAAGAATCCGAAGAAGCAGAAGCAGAACCTGAAGCAGAAGGAGAAGCAGGAGAAGCAGAAGAAGCAGAATCTGGATAAGCAGAATGAGAAGCAGAAGGAGAAGCAGAAAGAGAATCAAAAGCAGAAGGAGAAGCAGGAGAAGCAGAAGAAGCAGAATCTAGATAAGCAGAAGGAGAAGCAGAAGCGGAAAGAGAATCAAAAGCAGAAGGAGAAGCAGAAGAAACAGAAGAACAGAAGCAGTAGCAGTTGCAGCAGTAGGAGAAGCAGAAGGAAAAGCAGAAGAACGAGAAGGAGAAGGAAAAACAGAAGGAGAAGCAGAAAGACAATCAGAAGGAGAAGCAGAAGAAGCAGAAGGAGAAGCAGAAGCAGCAGAAGAAACATAAGGACAAGCACAAGCAGAAGGAGATGCAGAAGGAGAAGCAGGAGAAGCAGAAGAAGCAGAAGCAGAAGAAGAAGTAGAAGCAGGAGAAGGAGAAAGAAGAGCAGCAGAAGCAATAGGAGAAGCAGAAGGAGAAGCAGAAGCAGAACGAGAAGCAGAAAGAGAAGCAGTAGAAGCAGAAGAAACAGGAAAAGCAGAAGCAGAAGAAAGAGAAGAAGAAGAAGAAGAAGAAGAAGAAGAAGAAGAAGAAGAAGAAGAAGAAGAAGAAGAAGAAGAAGAAGAAGAAGAAGAAGAAGAAGAAGAAGAAGAAGAAGAAGAAGAAGACGGAGAAGCCTAAGGAGAAGCATAAGGAGAAGCATAAGGAGAAGCAGTAGAAGCAGAAGAAGCAGAAGCAGGAGAAGCAGGAGAAGCAGAAGCCGAAGACAAGGAATAATCATAAGAATCATAATCAGAGGAAGAAGCAGTAGGAGCACGAGAAGGAGAAGC
>NW_012290384.1:0-12289 GCF_000151885.1 Dipodomys ordii | reverse complement strand
AGACGGAGAATTGAAGCAGAAGCAGAAGGAGAAGCAGAAGCAGAAGGAGAAGCAGAAGAAGGAGAAAGAGAAGGAGAAGCAGAACGAGAAGCAGAACGAGAAGCAGGAGAAGCCAAAGCAGGAGAAGCAGAAGCAGGAGAAGCAGAAGAAACAGAAGAAGGAGAAGGAGCTGAAGCAGAGGGAGAAGCAGAAACAGAAGGAAAAGCAGAAAGAGGAGCAGGAGAAGCAGAAGAAGCAGCAGCAGGAGAAGCAGAAGCAGAAGAAGCCGAAAAAGCAAAAGCAGAACCTGAAGCAGAAGGAGAAGCAGGAGAAGCAGAAGAAGCAGAATCTGGAGAAGCAGAAAGAGAAGCAGAAGCAGAAAGAGAAATAGTAGAATAAGCAGAAGCAGAAGCAGCAGGAGAAGCAGAAGAAGAAGATGGAGAAGGCGAAAGAGAAGGATTAGGAGTAGGAGAAGCAAAAGGATAAGCAGAATCAGAAAGAGACGCAGAAGGAAAAGCAGCACGAGAAGTAGGAGAAGCAGGAGAAGCAGAAGCAGGAGATGCAGAAGAAACAGAAGACGCAGAAGCAGAATGAGAAGCAGAAGGAGAAATTGAAGCAGAAGCAGAAGCAGAAGGAGAAGCATAAGAAGGAGAAGGAGAAGCAGAAAGAAAAGCAGAAAGAGAAGCAGAACGAGAAGCAGGAGAAGCAGAAGCAGGAGAAGCAGAAGCAGAAGAAACAGAATAAGGAGAGGAAGCAGAAGCAGAAGGAGAAGCAAAAACAGAAGGAGAAGCAGAAAAAGAAGGTGCGGAAGCAGAAGAAGCAGAAGCAGGAGAAGCAGAAGCATAAGAATCCGAAGAAGCAGAAGCAGAACCTGAAGCAAAAGGAGAAGCAGGAGAAGCAGAAGAATCAGAATCTGGAGAAGCAGAATGAGAAGCAGAAGGAGAAGCAGAAGCAGAAAGAGAATCAAAAGCAGAAGGAGAAGCAGAAGAAACAGAAGAAGTAGAAGCAGTAGCAGTTGTAGCAGAAGCAGAAGGAAAAGCAGAAGAACAAGAAGGAGAAGGAGAAACAGAAGGAGAAGCAGAAAGAGAAGCAGGTAAAGCAGAAGAAAAATCAGAAAGAGAAGCAGAAGAAGGAGAAGGAGAAGCAGAAGCAGAAGAAGATGCAGAAGGAGAAGCAGAAGAACCAGAAGCAGAAGGAGAAGCAGGAAAAGCAGAAGAAGCAGAAGCAAAAGGAGAAGCAAAAAAGGAGAAGGAGAAGCAGAGGCAGAAGAAGATGCATAACGACAAGCACAAGCAGAAGGAGATGCAGAAGGAGAAGCAGGAGAAGCAGAAGAAGCAGAAGCTGAAGGAGAAGCAGAAGTAGGAGAAGGAGAAGGAGGAGAAGCAGAAGCAGAAGGAGAAGCAGAAGCAGAATGAGAAGCAGAAAGAGAAGCAGGAGGAGGACAAGAAGCAGAAGCAGGAGAAGCCGAAAGAGAAGAAGCAGAAACAGAAGCAGAAGTAGAAGCAGAAGCAGAAGGAGAATCAGCAGAAGAAGTAGAACCAGAAATTCAGGCAGCAGAAACAGAAGAAGGAGAAGCAGAAGGAGAAGCAAAAAGAGAAGCAGAAGGAGAAGTAGAAAAAGCAGCAGAAGAAGCAGAAAAACAAGCAGGAGAAGCAGAAGCAGAAAGAGAAGTAGAAGCAGAAGAAGCAGAAGATGAAGCAGTAGAAGCATAAGAAGCAGAAGCAGGAGAAGCAGAACCAGAAGAAAAAGAAGAAGCATAAGAAGCAGAAGCAGAGGGAGAAACAGAAGAATGAGAAGGAGTAGCAGAAGGTGAAGCAGAAGGAGATGCAGAAGCAGAAAGAGAAGCAGAAATAGAAGGAGAAGAAGAAGGAGTAGTTGGAGAATCAGAAGAAGCAGAAGCAGAAGCAGAAATAGAAGGAGAAGAAAGAGAAGGAGAAGCAGAAGGAGAAGGACAAGCAGGAGAAGCAGAAGAAGCAGAAGCGGGAGGAGCAGAAGAAGAAGAAGAAACAGAAGAAAGAGAAGGAGCAGAAGGAGAAGCAGAAGCAGAAGGAGAAGCAAAAGAGAAGCAGAAGAAGCTGAAGAAGCAGGAGCAGGAGAAGCAGAAGCAGAAGAAACAGAAGTAGCCGAAGAATCAGAAGGAGAACCTGAAGCAGAAAGAGAAGCAGAAGCAGCAGAAGCTGGAAAAGCAGAAGCAGAAGAAACCGAACAAGCAGAAGAAGCAGAAGCAGAAGGAGAAGCAGAAGAAGAGGGAGAAAGAGAAGGATTAGGAGTAGGAGGAGCAGAAGCAGAATATGAAGCAGAAAGAGAAGCAGAAGGAGAAGCAGAAGGAGAAACAGAAGCAGAAGCAGGAGAAGAAGAATCAGAAGCAGAAAGAGAAGCACAAGAAGGAGGAATTGAAGGAGAAGGAGAATGAGACGGAGAAGCAGAAGGAGAAGCAGTAGAAGCAGAAGAAGGAGAAGGAGAAGGCGAAAGAGAAGGATTAGGAGTAGGAGAAACAAAAGGATAAGCAGAAGCAGAAAGAGACACAGAAGGAGAAGCAGCACGAGAAGTAGGAGAAGCAGGAGAAGGAGAAGCAGGAGAAGCCGAAGAAACAGAAGACGCAGAAGCTTAATGAGAAGCAGAAGGAGAAAATGAAGCAGAAGCAGAAGGAGAAGCAGAAGCAGAAGGAGAAGCAGAAGAAGGAGGAGAAGCAGAAAGAGAAGCACAACGAGAAGCAGGAGAAGCAGAAGCAGGAGAAGCAGAAGCAGAAGAAACATAGGTAGGAGGAGAAGCAGAAGCAGAAGGAGAAGCAGAAACAGAAGGAAAAGCAGAAAGAGAAGCAGGAGAAGCAGAAGAAGCAGCAGCAGGAGAAGCAGAAGCAGAAGAAGCCGAAGAAGCAGAAGCAGAACCTGAAGCAGAAGGAGAAGCAGGAGAAGCAGAAGAAGCAGAATCTGGAGAAGCAGAAGGAGAAGCAGAAGCACAAAGAGAAGCAAAAGCAGAAGGAGAAGCAGAAGTGGAAGCAGAAGAAACAGAAGAAGCAGAGGCAGTAGCAGAAGAAGCAGAAGATGCAGAAGCAGAAGGAGAAGCAGAAGGAAAAGCAGAAGAACGAGAAGGAGAAGGAGTAGGAGAAACAGAAGGAGAAGCAGAAAGAGAAGCAGAAGAAGGAGCAGGAGAAGGAAAAGCAGCAGGAGAAGCAGAAAGAGCAGCAGAAGGAGAAGCAGGAGATTCAGAAACTTGAGAAGCAGAAGCAGAAGAAACACAAGAAGGACAAGAAGCAGAAGCAGAAGGAGAAGTAGAAACAGGAGGAGAAGCAGGAAGAGAAGGAGGGAAAGAAGAAGAAGCAGAAGCAGGAGAAGCAGAAGCATAAGAATGTGAAGAAGCAGAAGGAGAACCTGAAGCAGAAGGAGAAGCAGGAGAAGCAGAAGAAGCAGAATCTGAAGAAGCAGAATAAGAAGCAGAACGAGAAGCAGAAGCAAAAAGAGAATCAAAAACAGAAGGAGAAGCAGAAGAAACAGAAGAAGTAGAAGCAGAAGCAGTTGTAGCAGAAGCAGAAGGAAAAGCAGAAGAACAAGAAGGAGAAGGAGAAACAGGAGAAACAGAAGGAGAAGCAGAAAGAGAAGCAGGTAAAGCAGACGAAGAAGAAGCAAAAGGAGAATCAGAAGGAGAAGCAGAAGAAGGAGAAGGAGAAGCAGAAGAAATGCAGAAGGAGAAGCAGGAGAAGCAGAAGAAACAGAAGCAGGAGGAGAAGCAGGAAAAGCAGAAGAAGCAGAAGCAAAAGGAGAAGCAAAAGAAGGAGAAGCAGAAGCATAAGGAAAAGCACAAGCAGAAGGAGAAGCAGGAGAAGCAGAAGAAGTAGAAGCTGAAGAAGAAGCGAAGTAGGAGAAGGTGAAGGAGGAGAAGCGAAGGAGAAGCGAAGCGAATGAGAAGCGCAGGAGAAGTAGGAGAAGCAGGAGAAGCAGAAGCAAGAGAAGCAGAAGAAACAGAAGACGCAGAAGCAGAATGAGAAGCAGAAGGAGAAATTGAAGCAGAAGGAGAAGCAGAAGAAGGAGAAGGAGAAGTAGAAGCAGAAAGAGAAGCAGAACGAGAAGTAGGAGAAGCAGAAGCAGGAGAAGCAGAAGCAGAAGAAACAGAAGAAGGAGAAGAAGCAGAAGGAGAAGCAGAAACAGAAGGAAAAGCAGAAAGAGAAGCAGAAGAAGCAGCAGCAGGAGAAGCAGAAGCAGAAGAAGCCGAAGAAGCAGAAGCAGAACCTGAAGCAGAAGGAGAAGCAGAAGAAGCAGAATCTGGAGAAGCAGAAGGAGAAGCAGAAGAAGAAAGAGAAGCAAAATCAGAAGGAGAAGCAGAAGGAGAAGCAGAAGAAACAGAAGAAGCAGAGGCAGTAGCAGAAGAAGCAGAAGATGCAGAAGCAGAAGGAGAAGCAGAAGGAAAAGCAGAAGAACGAGAAGGAGAAGGAGAAGAAGAAACAGAATGAGAAGCAGAAAGAGAAGCAGAAGAAGGAGCATGAGAAGGAAAAGCAGCAGGAGAAGCAGAAAGAGAAGCAGAAGGAGAAGCAGGAGATGCAGAAACAGGAGAAGCAGAAGCAGAAGAAACAGGAGAAGGACAAGAAGCAGAAGCAGAAGGAGAAGCAGAAACAAAAGGAGAAGCAGAAAGAGAAGGAGGGGAAGCAGAAGAAGCAGAAGCAGACGGAGAAGCAGAAGAAGGAGAAGGAGAAGCCAGAGCAGAAGAAGAAGCAGAAGGAAAAGCACAAGCAGAAGGATATGCAGAAGGAGAAGCAGGAAATGCAGAAGACACAGAAGCAGAAGGAGAAGAAGAAGGAGAAGAATCAGAATCAGAAGAAGCAGAAGCAGAAATAGAAAGAGAAGCCGACGAAGAGAAGCAGAACGAGAAGCAGGAGAAGCAGAAGAAGCACAAGCGGGAGAAGCAGAAGAAGAAGAAACAGAAGAAAGAGAAGGAGCAGAAGCAGGAAAAGCAGAAGAAGAAGCAGAAAGAGAAGCAGGAAAAGCAGAAGAAGCAGAAGCAGGAGAAGCAGAAGGAGAAAAAACAGGAGAAGGACAAGAAGCAGAAAGAGAAGCAGTAGAAGCAGAAGAGGCAGGAAAAGCAGAAGCAGAAGAAAGAGAAGAAGAAGAAGACGAAGAAGAAGAAGAAGAAGAAGCAGCAGCATAAGGAGAAGCATAAGGAGAAGTATAAGGAGAAGCAGTAGAAGCAGAAGAAGTAGAAGCAGGAAAACCTGAAGCAGAAGAAAAAGAATAAGCAAAAGAAGCAGAAGCAGTGAGAGAAGCAGAAGAAGGAGAAGGAGAAGGAGCAGCAGAAGGAGAAGCAGAAGCAGAAAGAGAAGCAGAAACAGAAGGAGAACAAGAAGGAGAAGCAGGAGAATCAGAAGAAGCAGAAAGAGAAGGAGAAGAAGGAGAAGCAGAAGTAGAATTCGAAGAAACAGAAGAAGAAGAAGCAGAAGAAACAGAAGCAAAAGAAACAGAAGAAGGAGAAGAGCAGAAGCAGAAGGAGAAGCAGAAGCAGAAGGAGAAGCAGAAAGAGAAGCAGGAGAACCAGAAGAAGCAGGAGAAGCAGAAGCAGAATCTGAAGCAGAAGGAGAAACAGAAGAAGCACAATCTGAAGCAGAAGCAGAAGAAACAGTAATAGTAGAATAAGCAGAAGCAGAAGCACCAGGACAAGCAGAAGAACAAGAAGGAGAAGGCGAAAGAGAAGGATTAGGAGTAGGAGAAGCAAAAGGATAAGCAGAAACAGAAAGAGACGCAGAAGGAGAAGCAGCACGAGAAGTAGGAGAAGCAGGAGAAGCAGAAGCAAGAGAAGCAGAAGAAACAGAAGACGCAGAAGCAGAATGAGAAGCAGAAGGAGAAATTGAAGCAGAAGGAGAAGGAGAAGCAGAAGGAGAAGCTGAAGAAGGAGAAGGAGAAGCAGAAAGAGAAGCAGAAAGAGAAGCACAACGAGAAGCAGGAGAAGCAGAAGCAGAAGAAACATAAGAAGGAGAAGAATCAGAAGGAGAAGCAGAAACAGAAGGAAAAGCAGAAATAGAAGAAGGAGCAGCAGAATAGGCAGCAGCAGGAGAAGCAGAAGCAGAAGAAGCTGAAGAAGCAGAAGCAGAACCTGAAGCATAAGGAGATACAGGAGAAGCAGAAGAAACAGAATCTGGAGAAGCAGAAGGAGAAGCAGAAGCAGAAAGAGAAGCAAAAGCAAAAGGAGAAGCATAAGGAGAAGCAGAAGAAACAGAAGAAGCAGAGACAGTAGCAGAACATGTAGAAGCAGAAGGAGAAGCAGAAGGAAAAGCAGAAGAACGAGAAGGAGAAGGAGAAGGAGAAACAGAATGAGAAGCAGAAAGAGAAGCAGAAGAAGGAGCAGGAGAAGGAAAAGCAGCAGGAGAAGCAGAAAGAGAAGCAGGAGATGCAGAAACAGGAGAACCAGAAGCAGAAGAAACAGGAGAAGGACAAGAAGCAGAAGCAGAAGGAGAAGCAGAAACATAAGGAGAAGCAGAAAGAGAAGGAGGGAAAGCAGAAGAAGCAGAAGCAGGAGAAGCAGAATCATAAGACTGCGAAGACGCAGAAGCAGAACCTGAAGCAGAAGGAGAAGCAGGAGAAGCAGAAGAAGCAGAATCTGGAGAAGCAGAATGAGAAGCAGAAGGAGAAGCAGAAGCAGAAAGAGAATCAAAAGCAGAAGGAGAAGCAGAAGAAACAGAAGAAGTAGAAGCAGTAGCAGGTGTAGCAGAAGCAGAAGGAAAAGCAGAAGAAGGAGAAGGAGAAGGAGAAGCAGAAAGAGAAGTAGAAGGAGAAGCAGAAAGAGAAGCAGGTAAAGCAGAAGAAGAAGAAGCAGAAGGAGAATCAGAAGGAGAAGCAGAAGAAGGAGAAGGAGAAACAGAAGCAGAAGCAGAAGCAGAAGGAGAAGCAGGAGAAGCAGAAGAAGCAGAAGCAGAAGGAGAAGCAGGAGAAGCAGAAGAAGCAGAATCTGGAGAAGCAGAAGGAGAAGCAGAAGCAGAAAGAGAAGCAGAAGAAACAGAAGAAGCAGAGGCAGTAGCAGAAGAAGCAGAAGATTCAGAAGCAGAAAGAGAAGCAGAAGGAAAAGCAGAAGAACTAGAAGGAGAAGGAGAAGGAGAAACAGGAGTAGAAGCAGAAAGAGAAGCAGAAGAAGGAGCAGTAGAAGGAAAAGCAACAGGAGAAACAGAAAGAGCAGCAGAAGGAGAAGCAGGAAATGCAGAAACAGGAGAAGAACAAGCAGAAGAAACAGGAGAAGGACAAGAAGCAGAAGCAGAAGGAGAAGCAGAAAGAGAAGGAGGGGAAGCAGAAGAAGCAGAAGCAGGAGAAGCAGAAGCATAAGAATCCGAAGAAGCAGAAGCAGAACCTGAAGCAGAAGGAGAAGCAGGAGAAGCAGAAGAATCAGAATCTGGAGAAGCAGAATAAGAAGCAGAATGAGAATCAGAAGGAGAAGCAGAGGCAGAAAGAGAATCAAAAGCAGAAGGAGAAGCAGAAGAAACAGAAGAAGTAGAAGCAGTAGCAGTTGTAGCAGAACCAGAACGAGAAGCAGAAGAAAAGCAGAAGAACAAGAAGGAGAAGGAGAAACAGAAGGAGAAGCAGAAGGAGAAGCAGAAAGAAAAGCAGGTAAAGCAGAAGAAGAAGAATCAGAAGAAGAATAAGAAGGAGAAGCAGAAGAAGGAGAAGCAGAACCAGAAAAATATGCAGGAGGAAAAGCAGAAGAAGCAGAAGCAGAAGGAGAAGCAGGAAAAGCAGAAGAAGCAGAAGCAAAAGGAGAAGCAAAAGAAGGAGAAGGAGAAGCAGAGGCAGAAGAAGAAGCATAAGGCCAAGGACAAGCAGAAGGAGATGCAGAAGGAGAAGCAGAAGAAGCAGAAGATGAAGGAGAAGCAGAAGTAGGAGAAGGAGAAGGAGGAGAAGCAGAAGTAGAAGGAGAAGCAGAAGCGGAATGAGAAGCAGAAAGAGAAGCAGGAGAAGCACAAGAAGCAGAAGCAGGAGAAGCCGAAAGAGAAGAAGCAGAAGAAGCAGAATCAGAATCAGAAGTTGAAGCAGAAGCAGAAGGAGAAGCAGCAGAAGAAGTAGAATTAGAAATTCAGGCAGGAGAAACAGAAGAAACAGAAGCAGAAGCAGAAGGCGAAGCAAAAAGAGAAGGAGAAGGAGAAGGAGAACTAGAAGAAGCAGCAGAAGGAGAAGCAGCAGAAGAAGCAGAAAAACAAGGAGGAGAAGCAGAAGCACAAGGAGAAGTAGAAGCAGAAGAAGCAGAAGCAGAAGAAGAAGCAGTAGAAGCATAAGAAGCAGAAGCAGGAGAAGCAGAAATAGAAGAAATAAAGAAGCATAAGATGCAGAAGCAGATGGAGAAACAGAAGAAGGAGAAAGAGCACCAGAAGGTGAAGCAGAAGGAGATGCAGAAGCAGAAAGAGAAGCAGAAACAGAAGGAGAAGAAGAAGGAGAAGTTGGAGAATCAGAAGAAGCAGAAGCAGAAGCAGAAAGAGAAGGAGAAGAAGGAGAAGGAGAAGCAGAAGGAGAAGGACAAGCAGGAGAAGCAGAAGAAGCAGAAGCAGGAGAAGCAGAAGAAGGAGAAACAGAATAAAGAGAAGGAGCAGAAGGAGAAGCAGAAGGAGAAGCAGAAGGAGAAACAGAAAGAGAAGCAGAAGAAGCAGTAGCAGGAGAAGCAGAAGCAGAAGAAACAGAAGAAGCCCAAGAAGCAGAAGGAGAACCTGAAGCAGAAGGACAAGCAAAAGCAGCAGAAGCTGGAAAAGCAGAAGCAGAAGAAACAGAACAAGGAGAAGAAGCAGAAGCAGAACGAGAAGCAGAAGAAGAAGAAGGAGAAAGAGAAGGATTAGGAGTAGGAGGAGCAGAAGGAGAATCAGAAGCAGAAAGAGAAGAAGAAGGAGAAGCAGAAGGAGAAACAGAAGAAGCAGAAGTAGGAGAAGCAGAAGCAGAATGAGAAGCACAAGAAGGAGAAATTGAAGGAGAAGGAGAATGAGACGGAGAAGCAGAAGGAGAAGTAGGAGAAGCAGAAGAAGAAGCAGGAGAAGCAGAAGCAGAAGAAACAGAAGAAGGAGAAGAGCAGAAGCAGAAGCAGATGGAGAAGCAGAAGCAAAAGGAGAAGCAGAAGAAGCAGAAGCTGAAGCAGAAGAAGAAGAAACAGAAAAAGCAGAAGAAGCAGAAGAAGAAGCAGCAGGAGAAGCAGAAGAAGAAGAAGAAGGAGAAGGAGAAAGAGAAGGATTAGGAGTAGGAGAAACAGAAGGATAAGCAGAAGCAGAAAGAGAAGGAGAATGAGAAGGAGAAGCAGGAGAAGCAGAAACAGAAGCAGAAGCAGAATGAAAAGCAGAAGAAAGAGAAATTGAAACAGAAGAAGATGCAGAAGGAGAAGCAGAAGCAGTAGTAGAACCAGAAGAAGGAGAAGCAGAAGGAGAAGCATAAAGAGAAACAGAAGGAGAAGCAGGAGAAGCAGAAGCAGGAGAAGCAGAATCAGAAGAAATTGAAGAAGGAGAAGAAGCAGAAGCAGAAAGAGAAGCAGAAACAGAAGGAGAAGCAGAAAAAGAAGCAGAAGAAGCCGAAGAAGCAAAAGCAGAACCTAAAGCAGAAGGAGATGCAGGAGAAGCAGAAGAAGCAGAATCTGGAGAAGAAGAAGGAGAACCAGAAGGAGAAGCAGAAGCAGAAAGAGAAGCAAACGCAGAAGGAGAAGCAGAAGGAGAAGCAGAAGAAACAGAAGAAGCAGAATCAGTAGCAGAAGAAGCTGAAGATGCAGAACCAGAAAGAGAAGCAGAAAGAATAGCAGAAGAACGAGAAGGAGAAATAGAAGGATAAGCAGAAGGAGAAGCAGGAAAAGCAGAAGGAACACAAGCAGACGGAGAAGCAGAAGAAGGAGAAGCCGGAGCAGAAGAAGAAGCAGAAGGAAAAGCACAAGCAGAAGGAGATGCAGAAGGAGAAGCAGGAAATGCAGCAGACGCAGAAGCAGAAGGAGAAGAAGAAGGAGAAGAATCAGAATCAGAAGAAGCAGAAATAGAAAGAGAAGCCGACGAAGAGAAGCAGAACGAGAAGCAGGAGAAGCAGAAGAAGCACAAGCGGGAGAAGCAGAAGAAGAAGAAACAGAAGAAGGAGAAGGAGCAGAAGCAGAAGGAGAAGCAGAAAGAGAAGTAGGAAAAGCAGAAGAAGCAGAAGCAGGAGAAGCAGAAGGAGAAGAAACAGGAAAAGGACAAGAAGCAGAAAGAGAAGCAGTAGAAGTAGAAGAGGCAGGAAAAGCAGAAGCAGAAGAAAGAGAAGAAGAAAAGACGAAGAAGAAGAAGAAGAAGCAGCAGAATAAGGAGAAGCGTAAAGAGAAGCATAAGAAGAAGTATAAGGAGAAGCAGTAGAAGGAGAAGAAGCAGAAGCAGGAGAAGCTGAAGCAGAAGAAAAAGAATAAGCAAAAGAAGCAGAAGCATTAGCAGTGAGAGAAGCAGAAGAAGGAGAAGGAGAAGGAGCAGCAGAAGGAGAAGCAGAAGCAGAAAGAGAAGCAGAAACAGAAGGAGAACAAGAAGGAGAAGCAGGAGAATCAGAAGAAGCAGAAAGAGAAGGAGAAGAAGGAGAAGCAGAAGTAGAATCAGAAGAAACAGAAGAAGAAGAAGAAACAGAAGCAAAAGAAACAGAAGAAGGAGAAGAGCAGAAGCAGAAACAGAAGGAGAAGCAGAAGCAGAAGGAGAAGCAGAAAAAGAAGCAGGAGAAGCAGAAGAAGCAGGAGAAGCAGAAGCAGAAGAAACAGGAGAAGCCGAAGAAGCAGAAGCAGAATCTGAAGCAGAAGGAGAAACAGAAGAAGCACAATCTGAAGAAGAAGCAGAAGAAACAGAAATAGTAGAATAAGTAGAAGCAGAAGCACCAGGAGAAGCAGAAGAACAAGAAGGAGAAGGCGAAAGAGAAGGACTAGGAGTAGGAGAAGCAAAAGGATAAGCAGAAACAGAAAGAGACGCAGAAGGAGAAGCAGCAGGAGAAGTAGGAGAAGCAGGAGAAGCAGAAGCAAGAGAAGCAGAAGAAACAGAAGACGCAGAAGCAGAATGAGAAGCAGAAGGAGAAATTGAAGCAGAAGGAGAAGGAGAAGCAGAAGGAGAAGCAGAAGAAGGAGAAGGAGAAGCAGAAAGAGAAGCAGAAAGAGAAGCAGAAAGAGAAGCACAACGAGAAGCAGGTGAAGCAGAAGCAGGAGAAGCAGAAGCAGAAGAAACATAAGAAGGAGAAGAAGCAGAAGCAGAAGGAGAAGCAGAAACAGAAGGAAAAGCAGAAATAGAAGCAGGAGCAGCAGAAGAAGCAGCAGCAGGAGAAGCAGAAGCAGAAGAAGCCGTAGAAACTGAAGCAGAACCTGAAGCATAAGGAGATACAGGAGAAGCAGAAGAAGCAGAATCTGGAGAAGCAGAAGGAGAAGCAGAAGCAGAAAGAGAAGCAAAAGCAGAAGGAGAAGCAGAAGGGGAAGCAGAAGAAACAGAAGAAGCAGAGGCAGTAGCAGAAGATGTAGAAGCAGAAGGAGAAGCAGAAGAAGGAGCAGGAGAATGAAAAGCAGCAGAAGAAGCAGAAAGAGAAGCAGAAGGAGAAGCAGGAGATGCAGAAACAGGAGAAGCAGAAGCAGAAGAAACAGGAGAAGGACAAGAAGCATAAGCAGAAGGAGATGCAGAAACAGAAGGAGAAGCAGAAGGAGAAGGAGGGAAAACAGAAGAAGCAGAAGCAGGAGAAGCATAAGAATGTGAAGAAGCAGAAGGAGAACCTGAAGCAAAAGGAGAAGCAGGAGAAGCAGAAGAAGCAGAATCTGAAGAAGCAGAATAAGAAGCAGAACGAGAAGCAGAAGCAGAAAGAGAATCAAAAGCAGAAGGAGAAGCAGAAGAAACAGAAGAAGTAGAAGCAGAAGCAGTTGTAGCAGAAGCAGAAGGAAAAGCAGAAGAACAAGAAGGAGAAGGAGAAACAGAAGGAGAAGCAGAAAGAGACGCAGGTAAAGCAGACGAAGAAGAAGCAAAAGGAGAATCAGAAGGAGAAGCAGAAGAAGGAGAAGGAGAAGCAGAAGAAGATGCAGAAGGAGAAGCAGGAGAAGCAGAAGAAGCAGAAGCAGGAGGAGAAGCAGGAGAAGCAGAAGAAGCAGAAGCAGAAGGAGAAGCAAAAAAAGAAGCACAAGGAGTAGTAAAAGAAGCAGCAGAAGGAGAAGCAGCAGAAGAAGCAGAAAAACAAGCAGGAGAAGCAGAAGCAGAAAGAGAAGTAGAAGCAGAAGAAGCAGAACCAGAAGAAGAAGCAGTAGAAGCATAAGAAGCAGAAGCAGGAGAAGCAGAAGCAGAAGAAAAAGAAGAAGCATAAGAAGCAGAAATAGAAGCAGAGGGAGAAACAGAAGAAGGAGAAGGAGCAGC
>NW_012290383.1:0-12295 GCF_000151885.1 Dipodomys ordii | reverse complement strand
GAGAAGCAGAAGAAGAAGAAACAGAAGAAATATTTATTGGAGCAGAAGCAGAAGGAGGAGCAGAAGCAGAAGGAGAAGCAGAAAGAGAAGCAGGAAAAGCAGAAGAAGCAGAAGCAGGAGAAGCAGAAGCAGAAGAAACAGGAGAAGGACAAGAAGCAGAAGCAGAAGGAGAAGCAGAAACAGAAGGAGAAGGAGAAAGAGAAGGAGGTTAAGCAGAAGAAGCAGAAGCAGGAGAAGCAGAAGCATAAGAATCCGAAGAAGCAGAAGCAGAACCTGAAGCAAAAGGAGAAGCAGGAGAAGCAGAAGAAGCAGAATCTGGAGAAGCAGAATGAGAAGCTGAAGGAGAAGCAGAAGCAGAAAGAGAATCAAAAGGAGAAGGAGAAGCGGAAGAAACAGAAGAAGCAGAAGCAGTAGCAGTTGCAGCAGAAGCAGAAGGAGAAGCAAAAGTAAAAGCAGAAGAACGAGAAGGAGAAGGAGAAACAGAAGGAGAAGCAGAAGGAGAAGCAGAAGAAGCAGAAGGAGAAGCAGAAGGAGAAACAGAAGCAGAAGAAGCAGCAGAAGGAGAAGCAGAAGCAGAAGAAGATGCAGAAGGAGAAGCAGAAGAAGCAGAAGCAGAAGGAGAAGGAGAAGTAGGAGAAGGAGAAGGAGAAGGAGAAGGAAGAGCCGCAGAAGCAATAGGAGAAGCAGAAGGAGAAGCAGAAGCAGAAGGAGAAGCAGAAAGAGAAGCAGTAGAAGAAGAAGAAGCAGGAAAAAGAGAAGCAGCAGAAAGAGAAGAAGAAGAAGAAGAAGAAGAAGAAGAAGAAGAAGAAGAAGAAGAAGAAGAAGAAGAAGAAAAAGAATAAGCATAAGAAGCAGAATCAGAGGGAGAAGCAGAAGAAGGAGAAGCAGAAGCAGAAGAAGCAGCAGAAGGAGAAGCAGAAGAAGATGCAGAAGGAGAAGCAGGAGAAGCAGAAGACGGAGAAGGAGAAGGCGAAAGAGAAGGATTAGGAGTAGGAGAAGCAAAAGGATAAGCAGAAGCAGAAAGAGACGCAGAAGGAGAAGCAGCACGAGAAGTAGGAGAAGCAGGAGAAGCAGAAGCAGGAGAATCAGAAGAAACAGAAGACGCAGAAGCAGAATGAGAAGCAGAAGGAGAAATTGAAGCAGAAGCAGAAGCAGAAGGAGAAGCAGAAGCAGAAGGAGAAGCAGAAGAAGGAGAAGGAGAAGGAGAAAGAGAAGCAGAAAGAGTAGCAGGAGAAGCAGAAGCAGGAGAAGCAGAAGCAGAAGAAACATAGGAAGGAGAAGAAGCAGATGCAGAAGGAGAAGCAGAAACAGAAGGAAAAGCAGAAAGAGAAGCAGGAGAAGCAGAAGAAGCAGCAGCAGGAGAAGCAGAAGCAGAAGAAGCCGAAGAAGCAGAAGCAGAACCTGAAGCAGAAGAAGAAGCAGGAGAAGCAGAAGAAGCAGAATCTGGAGAAGCAGAAGGAGAAGCAGAAGCAGAAAGAGAAGCAAAAGCAGAAGGAGAAGCAGAAGAACGAGAAGGTGAAGGAGAAGGAGAAACAGAAGGAGAAGCAGAAAGAGAAGCAGAAGAAGGAGCAGGAGAAGGAAAAGCAGCAGGAGAAGCAGAGAGAGCAGCAGAAGGAGGAGCAGGAGATGCAGAAACAGGAGAAGCATAAGCAGAACAAACAGGAGAAAAACAAGAAGCAGAAGCAGAAGGACAAGCAGATACAGAAGGAGAAGCAGAAAGAGAAGGAGGGGAAGCAGAAGAAGCTGAAGCAGGAGAAGCAGAAGCATAAGAATCCCAAGAAGCAGAAGGAGAACCTGAAGGAGAAGGAGAAGCAGGAGAAGCAGAAGAAGCAGAATCTGGAGAAGCAGAAGGAGAAGCAGAAGGAGAAGCAGAAGCAGAAAGAGAATCAAAAGCAGAAGGAGAAGCAGAAGAAACAGAAGAAGTAGAAGCAGTAGCAGTTGTAGCAGAAGCAGAAGGAGAAGCAGAAGGAAAAGCAGAAGAACAAGAAGGAGAAGGGAAACAGAAGGACAAGCAGTAGGAGAATAAAAAGGAGAAGCAGAAGAAGGAGAAGCAGAAGCAGAAGAAGATGCAGAAGGAGAAGCAGAAGAAGCAGAAGCAGAAAGAGAAGCAGGAAAAACAGAAGAAGCAGAAGCAAAAGGAGAAGCAAAAGAAGGAGAAGGAGGAGCAGAAGCAGAAGAAGAAGCATAAGGAGAAGCACAAGCAGAAGGAGATGCAGAAGGAGAAGCAGGAGAAGCAGAAGAAGCAGAAGATGAAGGAGAAGCAGAAGTAGGAGAAGGAGAAGGAGGAGAAGCAGAAGCAGAAGGAGAGGCAGAAGCGGAATGAGAACCAGAAAGAGAAGCAGGAGAAGCACAAGAAGCAGAAGCAGGAGAAGCTGAAAGAGAAGAAGCAGAAGAAGCAGAAGCAGAAGCAGAAGCAGAAGGAGAAGCAGAATCAGAAGGAGAAGCAGCAGAAGAAGTAGAACCAGAAATTCAGGCAGGAGAAACAGAAGAAGCAGAAGCAGAAGCAGAAGGAGAAGCAAAAAGAGAAGCAGTAGGAGAAGTAGAAGAAGCAGCAGAAGGAGAAGCAGCAGAAGAAGCAGAAAAACAAGCAGGAGAAGCAGAAGCAGAAAGAGAAGTAGAAGCAGAAGAAGCAGAAGCAGAAGAAGAAGCAGTACAAGCACAAGAAGCAGAAGCAGGAGAAGCAGAAGCAGAAGATAAAGAAGAAGCATAAGAAGCAGAAACAGAGGGAGAAACAGAAGAAGGAGAAAGAGCAGGAGAATGTGAAGCAGAAGGAGATGCAGAAGCAGAAAGAGAAGCAGAAACAGAAGGAGAAGAAGAAGGAGAAGTTGGAGAATCAGAAGAAGCAGAAGCAGAAGCAGAAAGAGAAGGAGAAGAAGGAGAAGGAGAAGCGGAAGGAGAAGGACAAGCAGGAGAAGCAGAAGAAGCAGAAGCGGGAGGAGCAGAAGAAGAAGAAGAAGAAGAAACAGAAGAAAGAGAAGGAGCAGAAGGAGAAGCAGAAGCAGAAGGAGAAGCAAAAGAGAAGCAGAAGAAGCTGAAGAAGCAGTAGCAGGAGAAGCAGAAGCAGAAGAAAGAGAAGAAGCCCAAGAAACAGAAGGAGAACCTGAAGCAGAAGGAGAAGCAGAAGCAGCAGAAGCTGGAAAAGTAGAAGCATAAGAAACAGAACAAGCAGAAGAAGCAGAAGAACGAGAAGCAGAAGAAGAACAAGGAGAAAGAGAAGGATTAGGAGTAGGAGAAACACAAGGATAAGCAGAAGCAGAAAGAGAAGGAGAATGAGAAGGAGAAGCAGGAGAAGCAGAAGAAGCAGAAGCAGGAGAAGCAGAAGCAGAAGAAGGAGAAATTGAAACAGAAGAAGATGCAGAAGGAGAAGCAGAAGCAGTAGAAGAAGCAGAAGAAGGAGAAGCAGAAGGAGAAGCATAAAGAGAAACAGAAGGAGAAGCAGGAGAAGCAGAAGCAGGAGAAGCAGAATCAGAAGAAATAGAAGAAGGAGAAGAAGCAGAAGCAGAAAGAGAAGCACAAACAGAAGGAGAATCAAAAATAGAAGCAGAAGAAGCCGAAGAAGCAAAAGCAGAACCTAAAGCAGAAGGAGAAGCAGAAGAAGCAGAATCTGGAGAAGAAGAAGGAGAACCAGAAGGAGAAGCAGAAGCAGAAAGAGTAGCAAAAGCAGAAGGAGAAGCAGAATGAGACGCAGAAGAAACAGAAGAAGCAGAATCAGTAGCAGAAGAAGCTGAAGATGTAGAACCAGAAAGAGAAGCAGAAAGAATAGCAGAAGAACGAGAAGGAGAAGCAGAAGGAGACGCAGGAAAAGCAGAAGAAACAGAAGCAGACGGAGAAGAAGGAGAAGGAGAAGCCGAAGCAGAAGAAGAAGCAGACGAAAAGCACAAGCAGAAGGAGATGCAGAAGGAGAAGCAGGAGATGCAGAAGAAGCAGAAGCAGAAGGAGAAGAAGAAGGAGAAGAATCAGAATCAGAAGAAGCAGAAGCAGAAATAGAAAGAGAAGCCGACGAAGAGAAGCAGAACGAGAAGCAGGAGAAGCAGAAGCGGGAGAAGCCGAAGAAGAAGAAACAGAAGAAGGAGAAAGAGCAGAAGCAGAAGGAGAAGCAGAAAGAGAAGCAGGAAAAGCAGAAGAAGCAGAAGCAGGAGAAGCAGAAGGAGAAGAAACAGGAGAAGGACAAGAAGCAGAAGCAGAAGCAGAAGGATAAGCAGAAACAGAAGGAGAAGCAGAAAGAGAAAGAGGGGAAGCAGAAGAAACAGAAGCAGGAGAAGCAGAAGCATAAGAATCCGAAGAAGCAGAAGCAGAACCTGAAGCAGAAGGAGAAGCAGGAGAAGCAGAAGAAGCCGAATCTGGAGAAGCAGAATGAGAAACTGAAGGAGAAGCAGAAGCAGAAGCAGAAAGAGAATCAAAAGCAGAAGGAGAAGCAGAAGAAACAGAAGAAGCAGAAGCAGTAGCAGTTGCAGCAGAAGCAGAAGGAGAAGCAGAAGGAAAAGTAGAAGAACGAGAAGGAGAAGGAGAAACAGAAGGAGAAGCAGAAGGAGAATCAGAAGGAGAAGCAGGAGAAGCAGAAAGAGAAGCAGGTAAAGCAGAAGAAGAAGAAGCAGAAGGAGAATCAGAAGGAGAAGCAGAAGAAGGAGAAGGAGAAGCAGAAGCAGAAGAAGATGCAGAAGGAAAAGCAGAAGAAGCAGAAGCAGAAGGAGAAGCAGAAAAAGCAGAAGAAGCAGAAGCAAAAGGAGAAGCAAAAGAAGGAGAAGGAGAAGCAGAGGCAGAAGAAGAAGCATAAGGACAAGCACAAGCAGAAGGAGATGCAGAAGGAGAAGCAGAGGAAGCAGAAGATGAAGGAGAAGCAGAAGTAGGAGAAGGAGGAGAAGCAGAAGCAGAAGGAGAAGCAGAAGCGGAATGAGAAGCAGAAAGAGAAGCAGGAGAAGCACAAGAAGCAGAAGCAGGAGAAGCCGAAAGAGAAGAAGCAGAAGAAGCAGAATCAGAATCAGAAGTAGAAGCAGAAGCAGAAGGAGAAGCAGCAGAAGAAGTAGAATCAGAAATTCAGGCAGGAGAAACAGAAGAAGCAGAAGCAGAAGGAGAAGCAAAAAGAGAAGGAGAAGGAGAAGTAGAAGAAGCAGCAGAAGGAGAAGCAGCAGAAGAAGCAGAAAAACAAGCAGGAGAAGCAGAAGCACAAAGAGAAGTAGAAGCAGAAGAAGCAGAAGCAGAAGAAGAAGCAGTACAAGCACAAGAAGCAGAAGCAGGAGAAGTAGAAGCAGAAGATAAAGAAGAAGCACAAGAAGCAGAAGCAGAGGGAGAAACAGAAGAAGGAGAAACAGCAGCAGAAGGTGAAGCAGAAGGAGATGCAGAAGCAGAAAGCGAAGCAGAAACAGAAGGAGAAGAAGAAGGAGAAGTTGGAGAATCAGAAGCAGCAGAAGCAGAAGCAGAAAGAGAAGGAGAAGAAGGAGAAGGAGAAGCAGAAGGAGAAGGACAAGCAGGAGAAGCAGAAGAAGCAGAAGCGGGAGGAGCAGAAGAAGAAGAAACAGAAGAAAGAGAAGGAGCAGAAGGAGAAGCAGAAGCAGAAGGAGAAGCAGAAAGAGAAGCAGAAGAAGCAGAAGAAGCAATAGCAGGAGAAGCAGAAACAGAAGAAGCCCAAGAAGCAGAAGGAGAACCTGAAGCAGAAGGACAAGCAGAAGCAGCAGAAGCTGGAAAAGCAGAAGCAGAAGAAACAGAACAAGGAGAAGAAGCAGAAGCAGAACGAGAAGCAGAAGAAGAAGAAGGAGAAAGAGAAGGATTAGAAGTAGGAGGAGCAGAAGGAGAATCAGAAGCAGAAAGAGAAGCAGAAGGAGAAACAGAAGAAGCAGAACTAGGAGAAGCAGAGGCAGAAGCAGAATGAGAATCACAAGAAGGAGAAATTGAAGGAGAAGGAGAATGAGACGGAGAAGCAGAAGGAGAAGTAGGAGAAGCAGAAGAAGAAGAAGCAGGAGAAGCAGAAGCAGAAGAAACAGAAGAAAGAGAAGAGAAGAAGCAGACGGAGAAGCAGAAGCAAAAGGAGAAGCAGAAGAAGCAGAAGCTGAAGCAGAAGAAGAAGAAACAGAAAAAGCAGAAGAAGCAGAAGAAGAAGCAGCAGGAGAAGCAGAAGATGAAGAAGAAGAAGAAGGAGAAGGAGAAAGAGAAGGATTAGGAGTAGGAGAAACAGAAGGATAAGCAGAAGCAGAAAGAGAAGGAGAATGAGAAGGAGAAGCAGGAGAAGCAGAAGAAGCAGAAGCAGAAGGAAAAGCAGAAGAAGGAGAAATTGAAACAGAAGAAGATGCAGAAGGAGAAGCAGAAGCAGTAGTAGAAGCAGAAGAAGGAGAAGCAGAAGGAGAAGCATAAAGAGAAACAGAAGGAGAAGCAGGAGAAGCAGAAGCAGGAGAAGCAGAATCAGAAGAAATAGAAGAAGGAGAAGAAGCAGAAGCAGAAAGAGAAGGAGAAGCAGAAATAGAAGCAGAAGAAGCCGAGGAAGCAAAAGCAGAACCTAAAACAGAAGGAGAAGCAGGAGAAGCAGAAGAAGCAGAATCTGGAGAAGAAGAAGGAGAACCAGAAGGAGAAGCAGAAGCAGAAAGAGAAGCAAAAGCAGAAGGAGAAGCAGAAGGAGAAGCAGAAGAAACAGAAGAAGCAGAATCAGTAGCAGAAGAAGCTGAAGATGCAGAACTAGAAAGAGAAGCAGAAGGAATAGCAGAAGAACGAGAAGGAGACATAGAAGGAAAAGCAGAAGGAGAAGCAGGAAAAGCAGAAGAACCAGAAGCAGACGAAGAAGGAGAAGAAGGAGAAGGAGAAGCCGGAGCAGTAGAAGAAGCAGAAGGAAAAGCACAAGCAGAAGGAGATGCAGAAGGAGAAGCAGGAAATGCAGAAGACACAGAAGCAGAAGGAGAAGAAGAAGAAGAATCAGAATCAGAAGAAGCAGAAGCAGAAATAGAAAGAGAAGCCGACGAAGAGAAGCTGAACGAGAAGCAGGAGAAGCAGAAGAAGCACAAGCGGGAGAAGCAGAAGAAGAAGAAACAGAAGAAGGAGCAGGAGCAAAAGCAGAAGGAGAAGCAGAAAGAGAAGCAGGAAAAGCAGAAGAAGCAGAAGCAGAAGGAGAAGAAACAGGAGAAGGACAAGAAGCAGAAAGAGAAGCAGTAGAAGCAGAAGAGGCAGGAAAAGCAGAAGCAGAAGAAAGAGAAGAAGAAGAAGATGAAGGAGAAGAAGAAGAAGCAGCAGCATAAGGAGAAGCATAAGGAGAAGCATAAGGAGAAGTATAAGGAGAAGCAGTAGAAGCAGAAGAAGCAGAAGCAGGAGAAGCTGAAGCAGAAGAAAAAGAATAAGCAAAAGAAGCAGAAGCAGTGAGAGAAGCAGAAGAAGGAGAAGGAGAAGGAGCAGCAGAAGGAGAAGCAGAAGCAGAAAGAGAAGCAGAAACAGAAGGAGAACAAGAAGGAGAAGCAGGAGAATCAGAAGAAGCAGAAAGAGAAGGAGAAGAAGGAGAAGCAGAAGTAGAATCAGAAGAAACAGAAGAAGAAGAAGAAGAAGAAACAGAAGCAAAAGAAACAGAAGAAGGAGAAGAGCAGAAGCAGAAGCAGAAGGAGAAGCAGAAGCAGAAGGAGAAGCAGAAAGAGAAGCAGAAGAAGCAGAAGAAGCAGGAGAAGCAGAAGCAGAAGAAACAGGAGAAGCCGAAGAAGCAGAAGCAGAATCTGAAGCAGAAGGAGAAACAGAAGAAGCACAATCTGAAGCAGAAGCAGAAGAAAAAGAAATAGTAGAATTAGCAGAAGCAGAAGCACCAGGACAAGTAGAGGTACAAGAAGGAGAAGGCGAAAGAGAAGGATTAGGAGTAGGAGAAGCAAAAGGATAAGCAGAAGCAGAAAGAGACGCAGAAGGAGAAGCATCACGAGAAGTAGGAGTAGCAGGAGAAGAAGAAGCAGGAGAAGCAGAAGAAACAGAAGGCGCAGAGGCAGAATGAGAAGCAGAAGGAGAAATTGAAGCAGAAGCAGAAGGAGAAGCAGAAGAAGGGGAAGGACAAGGAGGAGGAGAAAGAGAAGCAGAAAGAGAAGCAGAACGAGAAGCAGGAGAAGCCGAAGCTGGAGAAGCCGAAGCAGAAGAAACAGAAGAAGGGGAAGAAGCAGAAGCAGAAGGAGAAGCAGAAACAGAAGGAAAAGCAGAAATAGAAGCAGGAGCAGCAGAAGAAGCAGCAGCAGGAGAAGCAGAAGCAGAAGAAGCCGAAGAAGCAGAAGCAGAACCTGAAGCATAAGGAGATACAGGAGAAGCAGAAGAAGCAGAATCTGGAGAAGAAGAAGGAGAACCAGAAGGAAAAGCAGAAGCAGAAAGAGAAGCAAAAGCAGAAGGAGAAGCAGAAGGAGAAGCAGAAGAAACAGAAGAAGCAGAATCAGTAGCAGAAGAAGCTGAAGATGCAGAACCAGAAAGAGAAGCAGAAGGAATAGCAGAAGAAAGAGGAGAAATAGAAGGAAAAGCAGAAGGAGAAGCAGGAAAAGCAGAAGAAACAGAAGCAGACGGAGAAGCAGAAGAAGGAGAAGGAGAAGCCAGAGCAGAAGAAGAAGCAGAAGGAAAAGCACAAGCAGAAGGAGATGCAGAACGAGAAGCAGGAAATGCAGAAGACGCAGAAGCAGAAGGAGAAGAAGAAGGAGAAGAATCAGAATCAGAAGAAGCAGAAGCAGAAATAGAAAGAGAAGCCGACGAAGAGAAGCAGAACGAGAAGCAGGAGAAGCAGAAGAAGCACAAGCGGGAGAAGCAGAAGAAGAAGAAACAGAAGAAGGAGAAGGAGCAGAACCAGAAGGAGAAGAAGAAGGAGAAGCAGAAAGAGAAGCAGGAAAACCAGAAGAAGCAGAAGCAGGAGAAGCAGAAGCAGAAGGAGAAGAAACAGGAGAAGGACAAGAAGCAGAAAGATAAGCAGTAGAAACAGAAGAGGCAGGAAAAGCAGAAGCCGAAGAAAGAGAAGAAGAAGAAGACGAAGAAGAAGAAGAAGCAGCAGCATAAGGAGAAGCATAAGGAGAAGCATAAGGAGAAGTATAAGGAAGAGCAGTAGAAGCAGAAGAAGCAGAAGCAGGAGAACCTGAAGCAGAAGAAAAAGAATAAGCAAAAGAAGCAGAAGCAGAAGCAGTGAGAGAAGCAGAAGAAGGAGAAGGAGAAGGAGAAGCAGAAGAAACAGAAGAAGCAGAGGCAGTAGCAGAAGATGCAGAAGCAGAAGGAGAAGCAGAAGGAAAAGCAGAAGAACGAGAAGGAGAAGGAGAAACAGAAGGAGAAGCAGAAAGAGAAGCAGAAGAAGGAGCAGGAGAAGGAAAAGCAGCAGGAGAAGCAGAAAGAGAAGCAGAAGGAGAAGCAGGAGATGCAGAAACAGGAGAAGAAGAAGCAGAAGAAACAGGAGAAGGACAAGAAGCAGAAGCAGAAGGAGAAGCAGAAACAGAAGGAGAAGCAGAAAGAGAAGGAGGGAAAGCAGAAGAAGCAGAAGCAGGAGAAGCAGAAGCATAAGAATGCGAAGAATCAGAAGAAGAACCTGAAGCAGAAGGAGAAGCAGGAGAAGCAGAAGAAGCTGAATCTGGAGAAGCAGAAGGAGAAGCAGAAGCAGAAAGAGAAACAAAAGCAGAAGGAGAAGCAGAAGAAACAGAAGAAGTAGAAGCAGTAGCAGGTGTAGCAGAAGCAGAAGGAAAAGCAGAAAAACAGGAAGGAGAAGGAGAAACAGAAGGAGAAGTAGAAGGAGAAGCAGAAAGAGAAGCAGGTAAAGCAGAAGAAGAAGAAGCAGAAGGAGAATCAGAAGGAGAAGCAGAGGAAGGAGAAGGAGAAACAGAAGCAGAAGAAGATGCAGAAGGAGAAGCAGGAGAAGCAGAAGAAGCAGAAGCAGAAGGAGAAGCAGGAGAAGCAGAAGAAGCAGAATCTGGAGAAGCAGAAGGAGAAGGAGAAGCAGAAGAAGAAAGAGAAGCAAAAGCAGAAGGAGAAGCAGAAGAAACAGAAGAAGCAGAGGCAGTAGCAGAAGATGCAGAAGATTCAGAAGCAGAAGGAGAAGCAGAAGAACTAGAAGGAGAAGGAGAAACAGGAGTAGAAGCAGAAAGAGAAGCAGAAGAAGGAGCAGTAGAA
Source organism: Dipodomys ordii (assembly GCF_000151885.1). Classification (NCBI taxonomy): domain Eukaryota; kingdom Metazoa; phylum Chordata; class Mammalia; order Rodentia; family Heteromyidae; genus Dipodomys; species Dipodomys ordii. The sequence continues at coordinate 2,224 of NW_012290383.1, read as the reverse complement.
GGAAAAGCAGCAGGAGAAACAGAAAGAGCAGCAGAAGGAGAAGCAGGAAATGCAGAAACTGGAGAAGAACAAGCAGAAGAAACAGGAGAAGGACAAGAAGCAGAAGCAGAAGGAGAAGCAGAAAGAGAAGGAGGGGAAGCAGAAGAAGCAGAATCTGGAGAAGCACAATGAGAAGCAGAAGGAGAAGCAGAAGCAGAACCTGAAGCAGAAGGAGAAGCAGGAGAAGCAGAAGAAGCAGAATCTGGAGAAGCAGAATGAGAAGCAGAAGGAGAAGCAGAAGCAGAAAGAGAATCAAAAGCAGAAGGAGAAGCAGAAGAAACAGTAGAAGTAGAAGCAGTAGCAGTTGTAGCAGAAGCAGTAGGAAAAGCAGAAGGAAAAGCAGAAGAACAAGAAGGAGAAGGAGAAACAGAAGGAGAAGCAGAAGGAGAAGCAGAAAGAGAAGCAGGTAAAGCAAAAGAAGCAGAAGCAAAAGGTGAAGCAAAAGAAGGAGAAGGAGAAGCAGAGGCAGAAGAAGAAGCATAAGGACAAGCACAAGCAGAAGGAGATGCAGAAGGAGAAGCAGGAGATGCAGAAGAAGCAGAAGCTGAAGGAGAAGCAGAAGTAGGAGAAGGAGAAGGAGGAGAAGCAGAAGCAGAAGGAGAAGCAGAAGCAGAATGAGAAGCAGAAAGAGAAGCAGGAGGAGGACAAGAAGCAGAAGCAGGAGAAGCCGAAAGAGAAGAAGCAGAAACAGAAGCAGAAGGAGAAGCAGCAGAAGAAGTAGAACCAGAAATTCAGGCAGCAGAAACAGAAGAAGCAGAAGCAGAAGGAGAAGCAAAAAGAGAAGCAGAAAGGGAAGTAGAAAAAACAGCAGAAGAAGCAGAAAAACAAGCAGGAGAAGCAGAAGAAGGAATAGAAGTAGAAGCAGAAGAAGAAGAAGAATCAGTAGAAGCATAAGAAGCCGAAGCAGGAGAAGCAGAACCAGAAGAAAAAGAAGAAGCATAAGAAGCAGAAGCAGAGGGAGAAACAGAAGAAGGAGAAGGAGCAGCAGAAGGTGAAGCAGAAGGAGATGCAGAAGCAGAAAGAGAAGCAGAAATAGAAGGAGAAGAAGAAGGAGAAGTTGGAGAATCAGAAGAAGCAGAAGCAGAAAGAGAAGCAGAAGAAGGAGAAGGAGAAGCAGAAGGAGAAGGACAAGCAGGAGAAGCAGAAGAAGCAGAAGCGGGAGAAGCAGAATAAGAAGAAGAAACAGAAGAAGGAGAAGGAGCAGAAGGAGAAGCAGAAGCAGAAGGAGAAGCAGAAAGAGAAACAGAAGAAGCAGTAGCAGGAGAAGCAGAAGCAGAAGAAGGCGAAGAATCAGAAGGAGAACCTGAAGCAGAAGGAGAAGCAGAAGCAGCAGAAGCTGGAAAAGCAGAAGCAGAAGAAAGAGAACAAGCAGAAGAAGCAGAAGCAGAATGAGAAGCAGAAGAAGAGGGAGAAAGAGAAGGATTAGGAGTAGGAGGAGCAGAACCAGAATAAGAAGCAGAAAGAGAAGCAGAAAGAGAAGCAGAAGGAGAAACAGAAGCAGAAGCAGGAGAAGCAGAAGCAGAAGCAGAAAGAGAAACACAAGAAGGAGGAATTGAAGGAGAATGAGACGGAGAAGCAGAAGGAGAAGTAAGAGAAGCAGAAGAAGAAGAAGCAGGAGAAGCAGAAAGAGAAGAAACAGAAAAAGCAGAAAAAGCAGAAGAAGAAGCAGCAGGAGAAGCAGAAGAAGAAGAAGGAGAAGGAGAAAGAGAAGGATTAGGAGTAGGAGAAACAGAAGGATAAGCAGAAGCAGAAAGAGAAGGAGAAGGAGAAGCAGGAGAAGCAGAAGAAGCAGAAGCAGGAGAAGCAGAAGCAGAATAAAAAGCAGAAGAAGGAGAAATTGAAACAGAAGAAGATGCAGAAGGAGAAGCAGAAGCAGAAGTAGAAGCAGAAGAAGGAGAAGCAGAAGGAGAAGCATAAGGAGAAACAGAAGGAGAAGCAAGAGAAGCAGAAGCAGGAGAAGCAGAATCAAAAGAAATAGAAGAAGGATAAGAAGCAGAAGAAGAAAGAGAAGCAGAAACAGAAGGAGAAGCAGAAATAGAAGCAGAAGAAGCAGAAGCAGAACCTGAAGCAGAAGGAGAAGCAGGAGAAGCAGAAGAAGCAGAATCTGGAGAAGAAGGAGAACCAGAAGGAGAAGCAGAAGCAGAAAGAGAAGCAAAAGCAGAAGGAGAAGCAGAAAGAGAAGCTG
>NW_012290382.1:0-12299 GCF_000151885.1 Dipodomys ordii | reverse complement strand
CCAAAAGCAAGGAAAACCAGAAGCATAAGATTCCGAAGAAGCAGAAGCCTGAACCTTGAAGCAAAATGGAGAATTTGGAGATGCTGAAGATTCTTGATTTTGGAGAAGCAGTATTGAGAAGCAGAAGGAGAAGCAGAAGCAGAAAGGGATTCAAAGCAGAGGAGAAGCAGAGAATCAGAAGGAAGTAGAAGCAGTAGCATTTTTTAGCAGAAGCAGAAGGAAAATGCAGTAGAACAAGAAGGAGAAGGAGAAACAGAAGGAGAAGCAGAAGGAGAAGAAGAAAGAGTAGCAGGTAAAGCAGAAGAAGAAGAAGAAGCAGAAGGAGATTCAGAAGGAGAAGCAGGAGAAGGAGAAGCAGAAGCAGAAGAAGATGCAGAAGTAGAAGCAGAAGAAGCAGAAGCAGAAGGAGAAGCAAAAAAGCAGAAGAAGCAGAAGCAAAAGGAGAAGCAAAAGAAGGAGAAGGAGAAGCAGAGGCAGAAGAAGAAGCATAAGGACAAGCACAAGCAGAAGGAGATGCAGGAGGAGAAGCAGGAGAAGCAGAAGAAGCAGAAGCTGAAGGAGAAGCAGAAGTAGGAGAAGGAGGAGAAGCAGAAGCAGAAGGAGAAGCAGAAGCAGAATGAGAAGCAGAAAGAGAAGCAGGAGGAGGACAAGAAGCAGAAGCAGGAGAAGCCTAAAGAGAAGAAGCAGAAACAGAAGCAGAAGGAGAAGCAGAAGCAGAAGGAGAAGCAGCAGAAGAAGTAGAACCAGAAATTCAGGCAGCAGAAACAGAAGAAGCAGAAGCAGAAGGAGAAGCAAAAAGTGAAGCAGAAGGAGAAGTAGAAAAAGCAGCAGAAGAAGCAGAAAAACAAGCAGGAGAAGCAGAAGCAGAAAGAGAAGTAGAAGCAGAAGAAGCAGAAGAAGAAGCAGTAGAAGCATAAGAAGCAGAAGCAGGAGAAGCAGAACCAGAAGAAAAGGAAGAAGCATAAGAAGCAGAAGCAGAGGGAGAAACAGAAGGAGAAGGAGCAGCAGAAGGTGAAGCAGAAGGAGATGCAGAAGCAGAAAGAGAAGCAGAAATAGAAGGAGAAGAAGAAGGAGAAGTTGGAGAATCAGAAGAAGCAGAAGCAGAAGAAGGAGAAGGAGAAGCAGAAGGAGAAGGACAAGCAGGAGAAGCAGAAGAAGCAGAAGCGGGAGAAGCAGAAGAAGAAGAAACAGAAGAAGGAGAAGGAACAGAAGGAGAAGCAGAAGCAGAAGGAGAAGCAGAAAGAGAAGCAGAAGAAGCAGTAGCAGAAGCAGAAGCAGAAGAAACAGAAGAAGCCGAAGATTCAGAAGGAGAACCTGAAGCCGAAGGAGAAGCAGAAGAAGCAGAAGCTGGAAAAGCAGAAGCAGAAGAAACCGAACAAGCAGAAGAAGCAGAAGCAGAACGAGAAGCAGAAGAAGAGGGAGAAAGAGAAGGATTAGGAGTAGGAGGAGCAGAAGCAGAATAAGAAGCAGAAAGAGAAGCAGAAGGAGAAGCAGAAGGAGAAACAGAAGCAGAAGCAGGAGAAGCAGAAGCAGAACAGAAACAGAAGCACAAGAAGGAGGAATTGAAGGAGAAGGAGAATGAGACGGAGAAGCAGAAGGAGAAGTAGGAGAAGCAGAAGAAGAAGAAACAGGAGAAGCAGAAACAGAAGAAATAGAAAAAGCCGAAAAAGCAGAAGAAGAAGCAGCAGGAGAAGCAGAAGAAGAAGAAGGAGAAGGAGAAAGAGAAGGATTAGGAATAGGAGAAACAGAAGGATAAGCAGAAGCAGAAAGAGAAGGAGAAGGAGAAGCAGGAGAAGCAGAAGAAGCAGAAGCAGGAGAAGCAGAAGCAGAATGAAAAGCAGAAGAAGGAGAAATTGAAACAGAAGAAGATGCAGAAGGAGAAGCAGAAGCAGAAGTAGAAGGAGAAAAAGGAGTAGAAGTAGGAGAAGCATAAGGAGAAACAGAACGAGAAGCAGGAGAAGCAGAAGCAGGAGAAGCAGAATCAAAAGAAATAGAAGAAGGATAAGAACCAGAAGCAGAAAGAGAAGCAGAAACAGAAGGAGAAGCAGAAATAGAAGCAGAAGAAGCAGAAGCAGAACCTGAAGCAGAAGGAGAATCAGGAGAAGCAGAAGAAGCAGAATCTGGAGAAGAAGGAGAACCAGAAGGAGAAGCAGAAAGAGAAGCAGTTGAAACAGAAGAAGCAGAAGCAGAAGCAGTAGCAGAAGAAGCTGAAGATGCAGAAGCAGATAGAGGATCAGAAGGAATAGCAGAATAACGACAAGGAGAAACAGAAGGAGAAGAAGAATGAGAAGCAGAAGGAGAAGCAGGAAAAACAGAAGAAGCAGAAACAGACGGAGAAGAAGGAGAAGCAGAAGCAGAAGAAGAAGCAGAAGGAAAAGCACAAGCAGAAGGAGATGCAGAAGGAGTAGCAGGAGAAGCAGAAGAAGCAGAAGCAGAAGGAGAAGAAGCAGAATCAGAAGAAGCAGAAGGAGAAGTAGAAAGAGAAGCCGACGAAGAGAAGCAGAACGAGGAGCAGGAAAGCAGAAGAAGCAGAGCGGGAGAAGCAGAAGAAGAAGAAACAGAAGATATAGAAGGAGCAGAAGCAGAAGGAGGAGTAGAAGCAGAAGGAGAAGCAGAAAGAGAAGCAGGAAAAGCAGAAGAAGCAGAAGCAGGAGAAGCAGAAGCAGAAGAAACAGGAGAAGGACAAGAAGCAGAAGCAGAAGGAGAAGCAGAAAGAGAAGGAGGGGAAGCAGAAGAAGCAGAAGCAGGAGAACCAGAAGCATAAGAATCCGAAGAAGCAGAAGCAGAACCTGAAGCAGAAGGAGAAGCAGGAGAAGCAGAAAAAGCAGAATCGGGAGAAGCAGAATGAGAAGCTGAAGGAGAAGCAGAAGCAGAAAGAGAATCAAAAGGAGAAGTAGAAGCGGAAGAAACAGAAGAAGCAGAAGCAGTAGCAGTTGCAGCAGAAGCAGAAGGAGAAGCAAAAGTAAAAGCAGAAGAACGAGAAGGAGAAGGAGAAACAGAAGGAGAAACAGAAGGAGAAGCAGAAGGAGAAGCAGAAGAAGCAGAAGGAGAAGCAGAAGGAGAAACAGAAGCAGAAGAAGCAGCAGAAGGAGAAGCAGAAGCAGAAGAAGATGCAGAAGTAGAAGCAGGAGAAGCAGAAGAAGCAGAAGCAGAAGGAGAAGGAGAAGTAGGAGAAGGAGAAGGAAGAGCAGCAGAAGCAATAGGAGAAACAGAAGGAGAAGCAGAAGCAGAATGAGAAGCAGAAAGAGAAGCAGTAGAAGAAGAAGAAGCAGGAAAACAGAAGCAGCAGAAAGAGAAGAAGAAGAAGAAGAAGAAGAAGAAGAAGAAGAAGAAGAAGAAGAAGAAGAAGAAGAAGAAGAAGAAGAAGAAGAAGAAGAAGAAGAAGAAGAAGAAGAAGAAGAAGAAGAAGAAGAAGAAGAAGAAGAAGAAGAAGAAGAAGGAGAAGGAGAAGGAGAAGCAGTAGAAGCAGAAGGAGAAGCAGTAGAAGCAGGAGAAGCAGAAGCAGGAGAAGCAGAAGCAGAAGAAAAAGAATAAGCGTAAGAAGCAGAATCAGAGGGAGAAGCAGAAGAAGCAGAAGCAGAAGCAGAAGAAGCAGCAGAAGGAGAAGCAGAAGCAGAAGAAGATGCAGAAGGAGAAGCAGGAGAAGCAGAAGAAGGAGAAGGAGAAAGCGAAAGAGAAGGATTAGGAGTAGGAGAAGCAAAAGGATAAGCAGAAGCAGAAAGAGACGCAGAAGGAGAAGCAGCACGAGAAGTAGGAGAAGCAGGAGAAGCAGAAGCAGGAGAAGCAGAAGAAACAGAAGACGCAGAAGCAGAATGAGAAGCAGAAGCAGAAATTGAAGCAGAAGCAGAAGCAGAAGCAGAAGGAGAAGCAGAAGAAGGAGAAGGAGAAGCAGAAAGAGAAGCACAACGAGAAGCAGGAGAAGCAGAAGCAGGAGAAGCAGAAGCGGAAGAAACATAGGAAGGAGAAGAAGCAGAAGCAGAAGGAGAAGCAGAAACAGAAGGAAAAGCAGAAAGAGAAGCAGGAGAAGCAGAAGAAGCAGCAGCAGGAGAAGCAGAAGCAGAAGAAGCTGAAGAAGCAGAAGCAGAACCTGAAGCAGAAGGAGAAGCAGGAGAAGCAGAAGAAGCAGCAGCAAGAGAAGCAGAAGCAGAAGCAGAAAGAGAAGCAAAAGCAGAAGGAGAAGCAGAAGGGGAAGCAGAAGAAACAGAAGAAGCAGAGGCAGTAGCAGAAGAAAAAGAAGATGCAGAAGCAGAAGGAGAAGCAGGAGGAAAAGCAGAAGAACGAGAAGGAGAAGGAGTAGGAGAAACAGAAGGAGAAGCAGAAAGAGAAGCAGAAGAAGAAGCAGGAGAAGGAAAAGCAGCAGGAGAAGCAGAAAGAGCAGCAGAAGGAGAAGCAGGAGATGCAGAAACTTGAGAAGCAGAAGCAGAAGAAACACAAGAAGGACAAGAAGCAGAAGCAGAAGGATAAGCAGAAACAGAAGGAGAAGCAGGAAGAGAAGGAGGGAAAGCAGAAGCAGGAGAAGCAGAAGCATAAGAATGTGAATAAGCAGAAGGAGAACCTGAAGCAGAAGGAGAAGCAGGAGAAGCAGAAGAAGCAGAATCTGAAGAAGCAGAATAAGAAGCAGAACGAGAAGCAGAAGCAGAAAGAGAATCAAAAGCAGAAGGAGAAGCAGAAGAAACAGAAGAAGTAGAAGCAGAAGCAGTTGTAGCTGAAGCAGAAGGAAAAGCAGAAGAACAAGAAGGAGAAGGAGAAACAGAAGGAGAAACAGAAGGAGAAGCCGAAAGAGACGCAGGTAAAGCAGACGAAGAAGAAGCAAAAGGAGAATCAGAAGGAGAAGCAGAAGAAGGAGAAGGAGAAGCAGAAGAAGATGCAGAAGGAGAAGCAGAAGAAGCAGAAGCAGGAGGAGAAGCAGGAAAAGCAGAAGAAGGAGAAGCAAAAGGAGAAGCAAAAGAAGGAGAAGGAGAAGCAGAAGCAGAAGCATAAGGAAAAGCACAAGCAGAAGGAGATGCAGAAGGAGAAGCAGGAGAAGCAGAAGAAGCAGAAGCTGAAGGAGAAGCAGAAGTAGGAGGAGGAGAAGGAGGAGAAGCAGAAGGAGAAGCAGAAGCAGAATGAGAAGCAGAAAGAGAAGCAGGAGAAGGACAAGAAGCAGAAGCAGGAGAAGCCGAAAGAGAAGAAGCAGAAGAAGCAGAAACATTAGCAGAACGAGAAGCAGAAGCAGAAGGAGAAGCAGCAGAAGAAGTAGAACCAGAAATTCAGGCAGGAGAAACAGAAGAAGCAGAAGCAGAAGGAGAAGCAAAAAGAGAAGCACAAGGAGTAGTAAAAGAAGCAGCAGAAGGAGAAGCAGCAGAAGAAGCAGAAAAACAAGCAGGAGAAGCAGAAGCAGAAAGAGAAGTAGAAGCAGAAGAAGCAGAACCAGAAGAAGAAGCAGTAGAAGCATAAGAAGCAGAAGCAGGAGAAGCAGAAGCAGAAGAAAAAGAAGAAGCATAAGAAGCAGTAATAGAAGCAGAGGGAGAAACAGAAGAAGGAGAAGGAGCAGCAGAAGGTGAAGCAGAAGGAGATGCAGAAGCAGAAAGAGAAGCAGAAACAGAAGGAGAAGTTGGAGAATCAGAAGAAGCAGAAGCAGAAAGAGAAGCAAAAGAGGGAGAAGGAGAAGCAGAAGCAGAAGGACAATCAGGAGAAGCAGAAGAAGCAGAAGCGGGAGAAGCAAAAGAAGAAGAAGAAACAGAAGAAGGAGAAGGAGCAGAAGGAGAAGCAGAAGCAGAAGGAGAAGCAGAAATAGAAACAGAAGCAGAAGAAGCAGTTGCAGGAGAAGCAGAAGAAACAGAAGAAGCTGAAGAAGCAGAAGGAGAACCTGAAGCAGAAGGACAAGCAGAAGCAGCAGAAGCTGGAAAAGCAGAAGCAGAAGATACAGAAGAAGCAGAAGCAGAACGAGAAGCAGAAGAATAAGAAGGAGAAAGAGAAGGATTAGGAGTAGGAGGAGCAGAAGCAGAATTAGAAGCAGAAAGAGAAGCAGAAGGAGAAGCAGAAGGAGAAACAGAAGAAGCAGAAGCAGAAGCAGAATGAGAAGCACAAGAAGGAGAAATTGAAGGAGAAGGAGAATGAGACGGAGAAGCAGAAGGAGAAGTAGGAGAAGCAGAAGAAGGAGAAGCAGGAGAAGCAGAAGCAGAAGAAACAGAAGAAGGAGAAGAGCAGAAGCAGAAGGAGAAACAGAAGCAGAAGGAGAAGCAGAAGAAGCAGAAGCTGAAGCAGAAGAAACTGAAAAAGCAGAAAAAGAAGAAGAAGCAGAAGAAGAAGAAGCAGGAAAAGCAGCAGAAGAAGAAGGAGAAGGAGAAAGAGAAGGATTAGGAGTAGGAGAAACAGACGGATAAGCAGAAGCAGAAAGAGAAGTAGAAGGAGAAGGAGAAGCAGGAGAAGCAGGAGAAGCAGAAGCAGGAGAAGCAGAAGCAGAATGAAAAGCAGAAGAAGGAGAAATTGAAACAGAAGAAGAAGCAGAAGCGGAAGCAGAAGCAGAAGGAGAAGCAGAAGAAGGAGAAGGAGAAGGAGAAGCAGAAGGATAAGAATAAAGAGAAACAGAAGGAGAAGCAGGAGAAGCATAAGCAGAAGAAATAGAAGAAGGGGAAGAAACAGAAGCAGAAAGAGAAGCAGAAACAGAAGGAGAAGCAGAAATAGAAGCAGAAGAAGCCGAAGAAGCAGAAGCAGAACCTGAAGCGGAAGGAGAAGCAGAAGAAGCAGAATCTGGAGAAGAAGAAGGAGAACCAGAAGGAGAAGCAGAAGCAGAAAGAGAAGCAAAAGCAGAAGGAGAAGCAGAAGAAACAGAAGAAGCAGAAGCAGTAGCAGAAGAAGCTGAAGATGCAGAAGCAGAAAGAGAAGCAGAAGGAATAGCAGAAGAACGAGAAGGAGAAGGAGAAACAGAAGGAGAAGAAGAAGGAGAAGCAGAAGGAGAATCAGGAAAGGCAGAAGAAGCAGAATCAGACGGAGAAGCAGAAGAAGGAGAAGGAGAAGCAGAAGCAGAAGAATAAGCAGACGAAAAGCACAAGCAGAAGGAGATGCAGAAGGAGAAGCAGAAGAAGCAGAAGCAGAAGGAGAGAAGAAGTAGAAGAAGCAGAATCAGAAGAAGCACAAGCAGAAGTAGAAAGATAAGCCGACGAAGAGAAGCAGAACGAGAAGCAGGAGAAGCAGAAGAAGCAGAATCGGGAGAAGCGGAAGAAGAAGAAACAGAAGAAGGAGAAGGAGCAAAAGCAGAAGGAGAAGGAAAAGCAGAAGGAGAAGCAGAAAGAGAAGCAGGAAAAGCAGAAGAAGCAGAAGCAGGAGAAGCAGAAACAGAAGGAGAAGCAGAAAGAGCAGGGGAAACAGAAGAAGCAGAAGCAGGAGAAGCAGAAGCATAAGAATCCGAAGAAGCAGAAGCAAAACCTGAAGCAAAAGCGGAAGCAGGAGAATCAGAAGAAGCAGAATCTAGAGAAGCTGAATGAGAAGCTGAAGGAGAAGCAGAAGCTGAAAGAGAATCAAAAGCAGAAGGAGACGCAGAAGAAACAGAAGAAGCAGTAGCAGTTGCAGCAGAAGCAGAAGGAGAAGCAGAAGAAAAGCAGAAGAACGACAAGGAGAAGGAGAAACAGAAGGAGAAGCAGAAGGAGAATCAGAAGGAGAAGCAGAAGAAGCAGAAGGAGAAGCAGAAGCAGAAGCAGAAGGAGAAGGAGAAACAGAAGCAGAAGAAGCAGCAGAAGGAGAAGCAGAAGCAGAAGAAGATGCAGAAGGAGAAGCAGGAGAAGCAGAAGAAGCAGAACCAGAAGGAGAAGTAGGAGAAGGAAGAGCCGCAGAAGAAATAGGAGAAGCAGAAGGAGAAGCAGAAGCAGAATGAGAAGCAGAAAGAGAAGCAGTAGAATCAGAAGAAGCAGGAAAAGAAGAAGCAGAAGAAAGAGAAGAAGAAGAAGAAGAAGAAGAACAAGAAGAAGAAGAACAAGAACAAGAACAAGAACAAGAAGAACAAGAAGAAGAACAAGAAGGAGGAGGAGGAGGAGGAGGAGAAGGAGAGGCATATGGAGAAGCAGAAGAAGCAGAAGCAGGAGAAGCAGAAGCAGAAGAGAAGCAGAAGCAGAAGAAACAGGAGAAGCCGAAGAAGCAGAAGCAGAATCTGAAGCAGAAGGAGAAACAGAAGAAGCACAATCTGAAGCAGAAGCAGAAGAAACAGAAATAGTAGAATAAGCAGAAGCAGAAGCACCAGGACAAGCAGAAGAACAAGAAGGAGAAGGCGAAAGAGAAGGATTAGGAGTAGGAGAAGCAAAAGGATAAGCAGAAGCAGAAAGAGACGCAGAAGGAGAAGCAGCACGAGAAGTAGGAGAAGCAGGAGAAGCAGAAGCAAGAGAAGCAGAAGAAACAGAAGACGCAGAAGCAGAATGAGAAACAGAAGGAGAAATTGAAGCAGAAGGAGAAGGAGAAGCAAAGGAGAAGCAGAAGAAGGAGAAGGAGAAGGAGAAGCAGAAAGAGAAGCAGAAAGAGAAGCAGAAAGAGAAGCACAACGAGAAGCAGGAGAAGCAGAAGCAGGAGAAGCAGAAGAAACATAAGAAGGAGAAGAAGCAGAAGCAGAAGGAGAAGCAGAAACAGAAGGAAAAGCAGAAATAGAAGCAGGAGCAGCAGAAGAAGCAGCAGCAGGAGAAGCAGAAGCAGAAGAAGCCGAAGAAGCAGAAGCAGAACCTGAAGCATAAGGAGATACAGGAGAAGCAGAAGAAGCAGAATCTGGAGAAGCAGAAGGAGAAGCAGAAGCAGAAAGAGAAGCAAAAGCAGAAGGAGAAGCAGAAAGAGAAGCAGAAGAAACATAAGAAGCAGAGGCAGTAGCAGAAGAAGCAGAAGATGCAGAAGCAGAAGGAGAAGCAGAAGCAGTAGTAGAAGCAGAAGAAGGAGAAGCATAAAAAGAAACAGAAGGAGAAGCAGGAGAAGCAGAATCAGAAGAAATATAAGAAGGAGAAGAAGCAGAAGCAGAAAGAGAAGCAGAAACAGAAGGAGAAGCAGAAAAAGAAGCAGAAGAAGCCGAAGAAGCAAAAGCAGAACCTAAAGCAGAAGGAGAAGCAGGAGAAGCAGAAGAAGCAGAATCTGGAGAAGAAGAAGGAGAACCAGAAGGAGAAGCAGAAGCAGAAAGAGAAGCAAAAGCAGAAGGAGAAGCAGAAGAAACAGAAGAAGCAGAATCAGTAGCAGAAGAAGCTGAAGATGCAGAAGCAGAAAGAGAAGCAGAAGGAATAGCAGAAGAACGAGAAGGAGAAATAGAAGGAGAAGCAGAAGGAGAAGCAGGAAAAGCAGACGAAACAGAAGCAGACGGAGAAGCAGAAGAAGGAGAAGGAGAAGCCGGAGCAGAAGAAGAAGCAGAAGGAAAAGCACAAGCAGAAGGAGATGCAGAAGGAGAAGCAGGAAATGCAGAAGACGCAGAAGCAGAAGGAGAAGAAGAAGGAGAAGAATCAGAATCAGAAGAAGCAGAAGCAGAAATAGAAAGAGAAGCCGACGAAGAGAAGCTGAACGAGAAGCAGGAGAAGCAGAAGAAGCAGAAGCGGGAGAAGCAGAAGAAGAAGAAACAGAAGAAGGAGAAGGAGCAGAACCAGAAGGAGAAGCAGAAGGAGAAGCAGAAAGAGAAGCAGGAAAATCAGAAGAAGCAGAAGCAGGAGAAGCAGAAGGAGAAGAAACAGGAGAAGGACAATAAGCAGAAAGAGAAGCAGTAGAAGCAGAAGAGGCAGGAAAAGCAGAAGCAGAAGAAAGAGAAGAAGAAGAAGACGAAGAAGAAGAAGAAAAAGAAGCAGCAGCATAAGGAGAAGCATAAGGAGAAGTATAAGGAGAAGCAGTAGAAGGAGAAGAAGCAGAAGAAGGAGAAGCTGAAGCAGAAGAAAAAGAATAAGCAAAAGAAGCAGAAGCAGAAGCAGTGAGAGAAGCAGAAGAAGGAGAAGGAGAAGGAGCAGCAGAAGGAAAAGCAGAAGCAGAAAGAGAAGCAGAAACAGAAGGAGAACAAGAAGGAGAAGCAGGAGAATCAGAAGAAGCAGAAAGAGAAGGAGAAGAAGGAGAAGCAGAAATAGAATCCGAAGAAACAGAAGAAGAAGAAGCAGAAGAAACAGAAGCAAAAGAAACAGAAGAAGGAGAAGAGCAGAAGCAGAAGCAGAAGGAGAAGCAGAAGCAGAAGGAGAAGCAGAAAGAGAAGCAGGAGAACCAGAAGAAGCAGGAGAAGCAGAAGCAGAAGAAACAGGAGAAGCCAAAGAAGCTGAAGCAGAAGGAGAAACAGAAGAAGCACAATCTGAAGCAGAAGCAGAAGAAACAGAAATGGTAGAATAAGCAGAAGCAGAAGCACCAGGAGAAGCAGAAGAACAAGAAGGAGAAGGCGAAAGAGAAGGATTAGGAGTAGGAGAAGCAAAAGGATAAGCAGAAGCAGAAAGAGACGCAGAAGGAGAAGCAGCACGAGAAGTAGGAGAAGCAGGAGAAGCAGAAGCAAGAGAAGCAGAAGAAACAGAAGACGCAGAAGCAGAATGAGAAGCAGAAGGAGAAATTGAAGCAGAAGGAGAAGGAGAAGCAGAAGGAGAAGCAGAAACAGAAGGAAAAGCAGAAATAGAAGCAGGAGCAGCAGAAGAAGCAGCAGCAGGAGAAGCAGAAGCAGAAGAAGCCAAAGAAGCAGAAGCAGAACCTGAAGCAGAAGGAGAAGCAGGAGAAGCAGAAGAAGCAGAATCTGGAGAAGCAGAAGGAGAAGCAGAAGCAGAAAGAGAAGCAAAAGCAGAAGGAGAAGCAGAAAGAGAAGCAGAAGAAACAGAAGAAGCAGAGGCAGTAGCAGAAGAAGCAGAAGATGCAGAAGCAAAAGGAGAAGCAGAAGCAGTAGTAGAAGCAGAAGAAGGAGAAGCATTAAAAGAAACAGAAGGAGAAGCAGGAGAAGCAGAAGCAGGAGAAGCAGAATCAGAAGAAATAGAAGAAGGAGAAGAAGCAGAAGCAGAAAGAGAAGCAGAAACAGAAGGAGAAGCAGAAATAGAAGCAGAAGAAGCCGAAGAAGCAAAAGCAGAACCTAAAGCAGAAGGAGAAGCAGGAGAAGCAGAAGAAGCAGAATCTGGAGAAGAAGAAGGAGAACCAGAAGGAGAAGCAGAAGCAGAAAGAGAAGCAGAAGGAATAGCAGAAGTACGGGAAGGAGAAATAGAAGGAGAAGCAGAAGGAGAAGCAGGAAAAGCAGAAGAAACAGAAGCAGACGGAGAAGCAGAAGAAGGAGAAGGAGAAGCCGGAGCAGAAGAAGAAGCAGAAGGAAAAGCACAAGCAGAAGGAGATGCAGAAGGAGAAGCAGGAAATGCAGAAGACGCAGAAGAAGAAGGAGAAGAAGAAGGAGAAGAATCAGAATCAGAAGAAGCAGAAGCAGAAATAGAAAGAGAAGCCGACGAAGAGAAGCTGAACGAGAAGCAGGAGAAGCAGAAGAAGCACAAGCGGGAGAAGCAGAAGAAGAAGAAGAAACAGAAGAAGGAGAAGGAGCAGAACCAGAAGGAGAAGCAGAAGGAGAAGCAGAAAGAGAAGCAGGAAAAGCAGAAGAAGCAGAAGCAGGAGAAGCAGAAGGAGAAGAAACAGGAGAAGGACAAGAAGCAGAAAGAGAAGCAGTAGAAGCAGAAGAGGCAGGAAAAGCAGAAGCAGAAGAAAGAGAAGAAGTAGAAGACGAAGAAGAAGAAGAAAAAGAAGCAGCAGCATAAGGAGAAGCATAAGGAGAAGCATAAGGAGAAGTATAAGGAGAAGCAGTAGAAGGAGAAGAAGCAGAAGCAGGAGAAGCTGAAGCAGAATAAAAAGAATAAGCAAAAGAAGCAGAAGCAGAAGCAGTGAGAGAAGCAGAAGAAGGAGAAGGAGAAGGAGCAGCAGAAGGAGAAGCAGAAGCAGAAAGAGAAGCAGAAACAGAAGGAGAACAAGAAGGAGAAGCAGGAGAATCAGAAGAAGCAGAAAGAGAAGGAGAAGAAGGAGAAGCAGAAGTAGAATCAGAAGAAACAGAAGAAGAAGAAGAAGAAGAAACAGAAGCAAAAGAAACAGAAGAAGGAGAAGAGCAGAAGCAGAAGCAGAAGGAGAAGCAGAAGCAGAAGGAGAAGCAGAAAGAGAAGCAGGAGAAGCAGAAGAAGCAGGAGAAGCAGAAGCAGAAGAAACAGGAGAAGCCGAAGAAGCAGAAGCAGAATCTGAAGCAGAAGGAGAAACAGAAGAAGCACAATCTGAAGCAGAAGCAGAAGAAACAGAAATAGTAGAATAAGCAGAAGCAGAAGCACCAGGACAAGCAGAAGAACAAGAAGGAGAAGGCGAAAGAGAAGGATTAGGATTAGGAGAAGCAAAAG
>NW_012290381.1:0-12299 GCF_000151885.1 Dipodomys ordii | reverse complement strand
ATGAGCAGAGAGAGAACAGAAAAAGCAGAAGAAGCAGAAGAAGAAGCAGCAGGAGAAGCAGAAGAAGAAGAAGGAGAAGGAGAAAGAGAAGGATTAGGAGTAGGAGAAACAGAAGGATAAGCAGAAGCAGAAAGAGAAGGAGAATGAGAAGGAGAAGCAGGAGAAGTAGAAGAATCAGGAGAAGTAGAAGAAACAGAAACAGGAGAAGCAGAAGCAGAATGAAAAGCAGAAGAAGGAGAAATTGAAACAGAAGGAGATGCAGAAAGAGAAGCAGGAGCAGTAGTAGAAGAAGGAGAAGCAGAAGGAGAAGCATAAAGAGAAACAGAAGGAGAAGCTGGAGAAGCAGAAGCAGAAGAAACACAAGAAGGAGAAGAGCAGAAGCAGAAGCAGACGGAGAAGCAGAAGCAAAAGGAGAAGCAGAAGAAGCAGAATCTGAAGCAGAAGAAGAAGAAACAGAAAAAGCAGAAGAAGCAGAAGAAGAAGCAGCAGGAGAAGCAGAAGAAGAAGAAGGAGAAGGAGAAAGAGAAGGATTAGGAGTAGGAGAAACAGAAGGATAAGCAGAAGCAGAAAGAGAAGGAGAATGAGAAGGAGAAGCAGGAGAAGTAGAAGAAGCAGGAGAAGTAGAAGAAGCAGAAACAGGAGAAGCAGAAGCAGAATGAAAAGCAGAAGAAGGAGAAATTGAAACAGAAGGAGATGCAGAAAGAGAAGCAGGAGCAGTAGTAGAAGAAGGAGAAGCAGAAGGTGAAGCATAAAGAGAAACAGAAGGAGAAGCAGGAGAAGCAGAAGCAGGAGAAGCAGAATCAGAAGAAATAGAAGAAGGAGAAGAAGCAGAAGCAGAAAGAGAAGCAGAAACAGAAGGAGAAGCAGAAATAGAAGCAGAAGAAGCCGAAGAAGCAAAAGCAAAACCTAAAGCAGAAGGAGAAGCAGGAGAAGCAGAAGAAGCAGAATCTGGAGAAGAAGAAGGAGAACCAGAAGGAGAAGCAGAAGCAGAAAGAGAAGCAAAAGCAGAAGGAGAAGCAGAAGAAACAGAAGAAGCAGAATCAGTAGTAGAAGAAGCTGAAGATGCAGAACCAGAAAGAGAAGCAGAAGGAATAGCAGAAGAACGAGAAGGAGAAATAGAAGGAAAATCAGAAGGAGAAGCAGGAAAAGCAGAAGAAACAGAAGCAGACGGAGAAGCAGAAGAAGGAGAAGGAGAAACCGGAGCAGAAGAAGAAGCAGAAGGAAAAGCATAAGCAGAAGGAGATGCAGAAAGAGAAGCAGGAAATGCAGAAGACGCAGAAGCAGAAGGAGAAGAATCAGAATCAGAAGAAGCAGAAATAGAAAGAGAAGACGACGAAGAGAAGCAGAACGAGAAGCAGGAGAAGCAGAAGAAGCACAAGCGGGAGAAGCAGAAGTAGAAGAAACAGAAGAAGGAGAAGGAGCAGAAGCAGAAGGAGAAGCAGAAAGAGAAGCAGGAAAAGCAGAAGAAGCAGAAGCAGGAGAAGCAGAAGGAGAAGAAACAGGAGAAGGACAAGAAGCAGAAAGAGAAGCAGTAGAAGCAGAAGAAGCAGGAAAAGCAGAAGCAGAAGAAAGAGAAGAAGAAGAAGACGAAGAAGAATAAGAAGAAGCAGCAACATAAGGAGAAGCATAAGGAGAAGTATAAGGAGAAGCAGGAGAAGCAGAAGAAGCAGAAGCAGGAGAAGCTGAAGCAGAAGAAAAAGAATAAGCAAAAGAAGCAGAAGCAGAAGCAGTTAGAGAAGCACAAGAAGGAGAAGGAGAAGGAGCAGCAGAAGGAGAAGCAGAAGCAGAAAGAGAAGCAGAAACAGAAGGAGAACAAGAAGGAGAAGCAGGAGAATCAGAAGAAGCAGAAGAGAAGGAGAAGAGGGAGAAGCAGAAGTAGCATCAGAAGAAACAGAAGAAGAAGAAGCAGAAGAAACAGAAGCAAAACAAAAAGAAGAAGGAGAAGAGCAGAAGCAGAAGCAGAAGGAGAAGCAGAAGGAGAAGGAGAAGCAGAAAGAGAAGCAGGAGAACCAGAAGAAGCAGGAGAAGCAGAAGCAGAAGAAACAGGAGAAGCCGAAGAAGCAGAAGCAGATCTGAAGCAGAAGGAAAAACAGAAGAAGCACAATCTGAAGCAGAAACAGAAGAAACAGAAATAGTAGAATAAGCAGAAGCATAAGCACCAGGACAAGCAGAAGAACAAGAAGGAGAAGGCGAAAGAGAAGGATTAGGAGTAGGAGAAGCAAAAGGATAAGCAGAACCAGAAAGAGACGCAGAAGGAGAAGCAGCACGAGAAGTAGGAGAAGCAGGAGAAGCAGAAGCAAGAGAAGCAGAAGAAACAGAAGACGCAGAAGCAGAATGAGAAGCAGAAGGAGAAATTGAAGCAGAAGGAGAAGGAGAAGCAGAAGGAGAAGCTGAAGAAGGAGAAGGAGAAGCAGAAAGAGAAGCAGAAAGAGAAGCACAACGAGAAGCAGGAGAAGCAGAAGCAGGAGAAGCAGAAGCAGAAGAAACATAAGAAGGAGAAGAAGCAGAAGCAGAAACAGAAGGAAAAGCAGAAATAGAAGCAGGAGCAGCAGAAGAAGCAGCGGCAGGAGAAGGAGAAGCAGGAGGAGCCGAAGAAGCAGAAGCAGAACCTGAAGCATAAGGAGATACAGGAGAAGCAGAAGAAGCAGAATCTGGAGAAGCAGAAGGAGAAGCAGAAGCAGAAAGAGAAGCAAAAGCAGAAGGAGAAGCATAAGGAGAAGCAGAAGAAACAGAAGAAGTAGAGGCAGTAGCAGAAGATGTAGAAGCAGAAGGAAAAGCAGAAGAACGAGAAGGAGAAGGAGAAACAGAATGAGAAGCAGAAAGAGAAGCAGAAGAAGGAGCAGGAGAAGGAAAAGCAGCAGGAGAAGCAGAAAGAGCAGCAGAAGGAGAAGCAGGAGATGCAGAAACAGGAGAAGCAGAAGCAGAAGAAACAAGAAAAGGACAAGAAGCAGAAGCAGAAGGAGAAGCAGAAACAGAAGGAGAAGCAGAAAGAGAAGGAGGGAAAGCAGAAGAAGCAGAAGCAGGAGAAGCAGAAGCATAAGAATGCGAAGACGCAGAAGCAGAACCTGAAGCAGAAGGAGAAGCAGGAGAAGCAGAAGAAGCAGAATCTGGAGAAGAAGAAGGAGAACCAGAAGGAGAAGCAGAAGCAGAAAGAGAATCAAAAGCAGAAGGACAAGTAGAAGAAACAGAAGTAGTAGAAGCAGTAGCAGGTGTAGCAGAAGCAGAAGGAAAAGCAGAAAAACAGGAAGGAGAAGGAGAAACAGAAGGAGAAGTAGAAGGAGAAGCAGAAAGAGAAGCAGGTAAAGCAGAAGAAGAAGAAACAGAAGGAGAATCAGAAGAAGAAGCAGAAGAAGGAGAAGGAGAAACAGAAGCAGAAGAAGATGCAGAAGGAAAAGCAGGAGAAGCATAAGAAGCAGAAGCAGAAGGAGAAGCATGAGAAGCACACGAAGAAGAATCTGGAGAAGCAGAAGGAGAAGCAGAAGCAGAAAGAGAAGCAAAAGCAGAAGGAGAAGCAGAAGAAACAGAAGAAGCAGAGGCAGTAGCAGAAGAAGCAGAAGATTCAGAAGCAGAAGGAGAAGCAGAAGGAAAAGCAGAAGAACTAGAAGGAGAAGGAGAAGGAGAAACAGGAGTAGAAGCAGAAAGAGAAGCAGAAGAAGGAGCAGTAGAAGGATAAGCAACAGGAGAAACAGAAAGAGCAGCAGAAGGAGAAGCAGGAGATGCAGAAACAGGAGAAGAACAAGCAGAAGAAACAGGAGAAGGACAAGAAGCAGAAGCAGAAGGAGAAGCAGAAAGAGAAGGAGGGGAAGCAGAAGAAGCAGAAGCAGGAGAAGCAGAAGCATAAGAATCCGAAGAAGCAGAAGGAGAACCTCAGGGAGAAGGAGAAGCAGGAGAAGCAGAAGAAGCAGAATCTGGACAAGCAGAATGAGAATCAAAAGGAGAAGCAGAAGCAGAAAGAGAATCAAAAGCAGAAGGAGAAGCAGAAGAAACAGAAGAAGTAGAAGCAGTAGCAGTTGTAGCAGAAGCAGAACGAGAAGCAGAAGGAAAAGCAGAAGAACAAGAAGGAGAAGGAGAAACAGAAGGAGAAGCAGAAGGAGAAGCAGAAAGAGAAGCAGGTAAAGCAGAAGAAGAAGAAGCAGAAGGAGAATAAGAAGGAGAAGCAGAAGAAGGAGAAAGAGAAGCAGAAGCAGAAAAATATGCAGAAGGAAAAGCAGAAGAAGCAGAAGCAGAAGGAGAAGCAGGAAAAGCAGAAGAAGCAGAAGCAAAAGGAGAAGCAAAAGAAGGAGAAGGAAAAGCAGAGGCAGAAGAAGAAGCATAAGGCCAAGCACAAGCAGAAGGAGATGCAGAAGGAGAAGCAGAAGAAGCAGAAGATGAAGGAGAAGCAGAAGTAGGAGAAGGAGAAGGAGGAGAAGCAGAAGCAGAAGGAGAAGCAGAAGCGGAATGAGAAGCAGAAAGAGAAGCAGGAGAAGCACAAGAAGCAGAAGAAGGAGAAGCCGAAAGAGAAGAAGCAGAAGAAGCAGAATCAGAATCAGAAGTAGAAGCAGAAGGAGAAGCAGCAGAAGAAGTAGAATTAGAAATTCAGGCAGGAGAAACAGAAGAAGCAGAAGCAGAAGCAGAAGGCGAAGCAAAAAGAGAAGCAGAAGGAGAAGGAGAAGAAGCAGCAGAAGGAGAAGCAGCAGAAGAAGCAGAAAAACAAGCAGGAGAAGCAGAAGCACAAAGAGAAGTAGAAGCAGAAGAAGCAGAAGCAGAAGAAGAAGCAGTAGAAGCATAAGAAGCAGAAGCAGGAGAAGCAGAAACAGAAGAAATAAAGAAGCATAAGATGCAGAAGCAGATGGAGAAACAGAAGTAGGAGAAAGAGCAGCAGAAGGTGAAGCAGAAGGAGATGCAGAAGCAGAAAGAGAAGTAGAAACAGAAGGAGAAGAAGAAGGAGAAGTTGGAGAATCAGAAGAAGCAGAAGCAGAAAGAGAAGGAGAAGAAGGAGAAGCAGAAGGATAAGGACAAGCAGGAGAAGCAGAAGAAGCAGAAGCAGGAGAAGCAGAAGAAGAAGAAACAGAAGAAAGAGAAGGAGCAGAAGGAGAAGCAGAAGCAGAAGGAGAAGCAGAAAGAGAAGCAGAAGAAGCAGAAGAAGCAGTAGCAGGAGAAGCAGAAGCAGAAGAAACAGAAGAAGCCCAAGAAGCAGAAGGAGAACCTGAAGCAGAAGGACAAGCAGAAGCAGCAGAAGCTGGAAAAGCAGAAGCAGAAGAAACAGAACAAGGAGAAGAAGCATAAGCAGAACGAGAAGCAGAAGAAGAAGAAGGAGAAAGAGAAGGATTAGGAGTAGGAGGAGCAGAAGGAGAATCAGAAGCAGAAAAAGAAGCAGAAGGAGAAGCAGAAGGAGAAACAGAAGAAGCAGAAGTAGGAGAAGCAGAAGCAGAATGAGAATGAGAAGCACAAGAAGGAGAAATTGAAGGAGATGGAGAATGAGACGGAGAAGCAGAAGGAGAAGTAGGAGAAGCAGAAGAAGAAGCAGGAGAAGCAGAAGCAGAAGAAACACAAGAAGGAGAAGAGCAGAAGCAGAAGCAGACGGAGAAGCAGAAGCAAAAGGAGAAGCAGAAGAAGAAGTTGAAGCAGAAGAAGAAAGAAGAAACATTATAAGCAGAAGAAGCAGATGAAGCAGCAGGAGAAGCAGAAGAAGAAGAAGGAGAAGGAGAAAGAGAAGGATTAGGAGTAGGAGAAACAGTAGGAAAAGCAGAAAAAGAGAAGGAGAATGAGAAGGAGAAGCAGGAGAAGTAGAAGAAGCAGGAGAAGTAGAAGAAGCAGAAGCAGGAGAAGCAGAAGCAGAATGAAAAGCAGAAGAAGGAGAAATTGAAACAGAAGGAGATGCAGAAAGAGAAGCAGGAGCAGTAGTAGAAGCAGAAGAAGGAGAAGCAGAAGGAGAAGCATAAAGAGAAACAGAAGGAGAAGCAGGAGAAGCAGAAGCAGGAGAAGCAGAATCAGAAGAAATAGAAGAAGGAGAAGAAGCAGAAGCAGAAAGAGAAGCAGAAACAGAAGGAGAAGCAGAAATAGAAGCAGAAGAAGCCGAAGAAGCAAAAGCAAAACCTAAAGCAGAAGGAGAAGCAGGAGAAGCAGAAGAAGCAGAATCTGGAGAAGAAGAAGGAGAACCAGAAGGAGAAGCAGAAGCAGAAAGAGAAGCAAAAGCAGAAGGAGAAGCAGAAGAAACAGAAGAAGCAGAATCAGTAGTAGAAGAAGCTGAAGATGCAGAACCAGAAAGAGAAGCCGAAGGAATAGCAGAAGAACGAGAAGGAGAAATAGAAGGAAAATCAGAAGGAGAAGCAGGAAAAGCAGAAGAAACAGAAACAGACGGAGAAGCAGAAGAAGGAGAAGGAGAAAACGGAGCAGAAGAAGAAGCAGAAGGAAAAGCACAAGCAGAAGGAGATGCAGAAAGAGAAGCAGGAAATGCAGAAGACGCAGAAGCAGAAGGAGAAGAATCAGAATCAGAAGAAGCAGAAATAGAAAGAGAAGACGACGAAGAGAAGCAGAACGAGAAGCAGGAAAAGCAGAAGAAGCACAAGCGGGAGAAGCAGAAGTAGAAGAAACAGAAGAAGGAGAAGAAGGAGAAGCAGAAGGAGAAGCAGAAAGAGAAGCAGGAAAAGCAGAAGAAGCAGAAGCAGAAGAAGCAGAAGGAGAAGATACAGGAGAAGGACAAGAAGCAGAAAGAGAAGCAGTAGAAGCAGAAGAAGCAGGAAAAGCAGAAGCAGAAGAAAGAGAAGAAGAAGAAGACGAAGAAGAATAAGAAGAAGCAGCAACATAAGGAGATGCATAAGGAGAAGTATAAGGAGAAGCAGTAGAAGCAGAAGAAGCAGAAGCAGGAGAAGCAGAAGCAGAAGAAAAAGAATAAGCAAAAGAAGCAGAAGCAGAATCTGAAGCAGAAGGAGAAACAGAAGAAGCACAATCTGAAGCAGAAGCAGAAGAAACAGAAATAGTAGAATAAGCAGAAGCAGAAGCACCAGGACAAGCAGAAGAACAAGAAGGAGAAGGCGAAAGAGAAGGATTAGGAGTAGGAGAAGCAAAAGGATAAGCAGAACCAGAAAGAGACGCAGAAGGAGAAGCAGCACGAGAAGTAGGAGAAGCAGGAGAAGCAGAAGTAGGAGAAGCAGAAGAAACAGAAAACGCAGAAGCAGAATGAGAAGCAGAAGGAGAAATTGAAGCAGAAGGAGAAGGAGAAGCAAAAGGAGAAGCAGAAGAAGGAGAAGGAGAAGGAGAAGCAGAAAGAGAAGCAGAAAGAGAAGCACAACGAGAAGCACAACGAGAAGCAGGAGAAGCAGAAGCAGGAGAAGCAGAAGCAGAAGAAACATAAGAAGGAGAAGAAGCAGAAGCAGAAGGAGAAGCAGAAACAGAAGGAAAAGCAGAAATAGAAGCAGGAGCAGCAGAAGCATCAGCAGCAGGAGAAGCAGAAGCAGAAGAAGCCGAAGAAACAGAAGCAGAACCTGAAGCATAAGGAGATACAGGAGAAGCAGAAGAAGCAGAATTTGGAGAAGCAGAAGGAGAAGCAGAAGCAGAAAGAGAAGCAAAAGCAGAAGGAGAAGCATAAGGAGAAGCAGAAGAAACAGAAGAAGCAGAGGCAGTAGCAGAAGAAGCAGAAGATGCAGAAGCAGAAGGAGAAGCAGAAGGAAAAGCAGAAGAACGAGAAGGTGAGGGAGAAGGAGAAACAGAAGGAGAAGCAGAAAGAGAAGCAGAAAGAAAAGCAGAAGGAGAAGCAGGAGATGCAGAAACAGGAGAAGAACAAGCAGAAGAAACAGGAGAAGGACAAGAAGCAGAAGCAGAAGGACAAGCAGAAAGAGAAGGAGGGGAAGCAGAAGAAGCAGAAGCAGGAGAAGCAGAAGCATAAGAATCCGAAGAAGCAGAAGCAGAACCTGAAGCAGAAGGAGAAGCAGAAGAATCAGAATCTGGAGAAGCAGAATGACAAGCAGAAGGAGAAGCAGAAGCAGAAAGAGAATCAAAAGCAGAAGGAGAAGCAGAAAAAACAGAAGAAGTAGAAGCAGTAGCAGTTGTAGGAGAAGCAGAAGGAAAAGCAGAAGAACAAGAAGGAGAAGGAGAAACAGAAGGAGAAGCAGAAGGAGAAGCAGAAAGAGAAGCAGGTAAAGCAGAAGAAGAAGAAGCAGAAGGAGAATCAGAAGGAGAAGCAGAAGAAGGAGAAGGAGAAGCAGAAGCAGAAGAAGATGCAGAAGGAGAAGCAGAAGAAGCAGAAGCAGAAGGAGAAGCAGGAAAAGCAGAAGAAGCAGAAGCAAAAGGAGAAGCAAAAGAAGGAGAAGGAGAAGCAGAGGCAGAAGAAGAAGCATAAGGACAAGCACAAGCAGAATGAGATGCAGAATGAGAAGCAGAGAAGCAGAGATGCAGAAGCTGACGGAGAAGGAGAAGCAGAAGAGAAGCAGAAAGAGAAGCAGAGAACCAGAAGAAGCAGAGAAGCAGAAGAAACAGGAGAAGCCGAAGAAGCAGAAGCAGAATCTGAAGAAAAAGGAGAAACAGAAGAAGCACAATTGAAGCAGAAGCAGAAGAAACAGAAATAGTAAAATAAGCAGAAGCAGAAGCACAGGACAAGCAGAAGAACAAGAAGGAGAAGGCGAAAGAGAAGGATTAGGAGTAGGAGAAGCAAAAGGATAAGCAGAACCAGAAAGAGACGCAGAAGGAGAAGCAGCACGAGAAGTAGGAGAAGCAGAAGTAGGAGAAGCAGAATAAACAGAAGACGCAGAAGCAGAATGAGAAGCAGAAGGAGAAATTGAAGCAGAAGGAGAAGAAGAAGCAGAAGGAGAAGCAGAAGAAAGAGAAGGAGAAGTAGAAGCAGAAAGAGAAGCAGAAAGAGCAGCACAACGAGAAGCAGGAGAAGCAGAAGCAGGAGAAGCAGAAGCAGAAGAAACATAAGAAGGAGAAGAAGCAGAAGCAGAAGGAGAAGCAGAAACAGAAGGAAAAGCAGAAATAGAAGCAGGAGCCGCAGAAGAAGCAGCAGCAGGAGAAGCAGAAGCAGAAGAAGCCGAAGAAGCAGAAGCAGAACCTGAAGCATAAGGAGATACAGGAGAAGCAGAAGAAGCAGAATCTGGAGAAGCAGAAGGAGAAGCAGAAGCAGAAAGAGAAGCAAAAGCAGAAGGAGAAGCAGAAGGGGTAGCATAAAGAGAAACAGAAGGAGAAGCAGGAGAAGCAGAAGCAGGAGAAGCAGAATCAGAAGAAATAGAAGAAGGAGAAGTAGCAGAAGCAGAAAGAGAAGCAGAAACAGAAGGAGAAGCAGAAAAAGAAGCAGAAGAAGCCGAAGAAGCAAAAGCAGAACCTAAAGCAGAAGGAGAAGCAGGAGAAGCCAGAGAAGCAGAATCTGGAGAAGAAGAAGGAGAACCAGAAGGAGAAGCAGAAGCAGAAAGAGAAGCAAAAGCAGAAGGAGAAACAGAAGAAACAGAAGAAGCAGAATCAGTAGCAGAAGAAGCTGAAGATGCAGAACCAGAAAGAGAAGCAGAAGGAATAGCAGAAGAACGAGAAGGAGAAATAGAAGGAGAAGCAGAAAGAGAAGCAGGAAAAGCAGAATAAACAGAAGCAGACGGAGAAGCAGAAGAAGGAGAAGGAGAAGCCAGAGCAGAAGAAGAAGCAGAAGGAAAAGCACAAGCAGAAGGAGATGCAGAAGGAGAAGCAGGAAATGTAGAAGACGCAGAAGCAGAAGGAGAAGAAGAAGGAGAAGAATCAGAGTCAGAAGAAGCAGAAGCAGAAATAGAAAGAGAAGCCGACGAAGAGAAGCAGAACGAGAAGCAGGAGAAGCAGAAGAAGCACAAGCGGGAGAAGCAGAAGTAGAAGAAACAGAAGAAGGAGAAGGAGCAGAAGCAGAAGGAGAAGCAGAAGGAGAAGCAGAAAGAGAAGCAGGAAAAGCAGAAGAAGCAGAAGCAGGAGAAGCAGAAGGAGAAGAAACAGGAGAAGCACAAGAAGCAGAAAGAGAAGCAGTAGAAGCAGAAGAAGCAGGAAAAGCAGAAGCAGAAGAAAGAGAAGAAGACGAAGAAGAAGAAGAAGCATAAGGAGAAGCATAAGGAGAAGCATAAGGAGAAGTATAAGGAGAAGCAGTAGAAGCAGAAGAAGCAGAAGCAGGAGAAGCTGAAGCAGAAGAAAAAGAATAAGCAAAAGAAGCAGAAGCAGAAGCAGTTAGAGAAGCAGAAGAAGGAGAAGGAGAAGGAGCAGCAGAAGGAGAAGCAGAAGCAGAAAGAGAAGCAGAAACAGAAGGAGAACAAGAAGGAGAAGCAGGAGAATCAGAAGAAGCAGAAAGAGAAGGAGAAGAAGGAGAAGCAGAAGTAGCATCAGAAGAAACAGAAGAAGAAGAAGCAGAAGAAACAGAAGCAAAAGAAAAAGAAGAAGGAGAAGAGCAGAAGCATTAGGAGTAGGAGAAACAGAAGGATAAGCAGAAGCAGAAACAGAAGGAGAATGAGAAGGAGAAGCAGGAGAAGCAGAAGAAGCAGAAGCAGGAGAAGCAGAAGCAGGAGAAGCAGAAGCAGAAGAAAAAGAATAAGCATAAGAAGCAGAATCAGAGGGAGCAGCAGAAGAAGGAGAAGCAGAAGCAGAAGAAGCAGCAGAAGCAGAAGCAGAAGAAGAAGAAGATGCAGAAGGAGAAGCAGGAGAAGCAGAAGGAGAAGGAGAAGGCGAAAGAGAAGGATTAGGAGTAGGAGAAGCAAAAGGATAAGCAGAAGCAGAAAGATACGCAGAAGGAGAAGCAGCAGGAGAAGTAGGAGAAGCAGGAGAAGCAGAAGCAGGAGAAGCAGAATAAACAGAAGACGCAGAAGCAGAATGAGAAGCAGAAGGAGAAATTGAAGCAGAAGGAGAAGGAGAAGCAGAAGAAGGAGAAGGAGAAGCAGAAAGAGAAGCACAACGAGAAGCAGGAGAAGCAGAAGCAGGAGAAGCAGAAGCAGAAGAAGCATAGGAAGGAGAAGAAGCAGAAGGAGAAGCAGAAACAGAAGGAAAAGCAGAAAGAGAAGCAGGAGAAGCAGAAGAAGCCTCAGCAGGAGAAGCAGAAGCAGAAGAAGCCAAAGAAGCAGAAGCAGAACCTGAAGCAGAAAGAGAAGCAGGAGAAGCAGAAGAAGCAGAATCTGGAGAAGCAGAAGGAGAAGCAGAAGCAGAAAGAGAAGTAAAAGCAGAAGGAGAAGCAGAAGGGGAAGCAGAAGAAACAGAAGAAGCAGCGGCAGTAGCAGAAGAAGCAGAAGATTCAGAAGCAGAAGGAGAAGCAGAAGGAAAAGCAGAAGAACGAGAAGGAGAAGGAGTAGGAGAAATTGAAGGAGAAGCAGAAAGAGAAGCAGAAGAAGGAGCAGGAGAAGGAAAAGCAGCAGGAGAAGCAGAAAGAGCAGAAGCAGGAGAAGCAGGAGATGCAGAAACTTGAGAAGCAGAAGCAGAAGAAACAGCAGAAGGACAAGAAGCAGAAGCAGAAGGAGAAGCAGAAACAGAAGGAGAAGCAGGAAGAGAAGGAGGGAAAGCAGAAGAAGCAGAAGCAGGAGGAGAAGCAGGAAAAGCAGAAGAAGGAGAAGCAAAAGGAGAAGCAAAAGAAGGAGAAGGAGAAGCAGAAGCATAAGGACAAGCACAAGCAGAAGGAGGTGCAGAAGTAGAAGCAGGAGAAGCAGAAGAAGCAGAAGCTGAAGGAGAAGCAGAAGTAAGAGAAGGTGAAGGAGGAGAAGCAGAAGGAGAAGCAGAAGCAGAATGAGAAGCAGAAAGAGAAGCAGGAGAAGGACAAGAAGCAGAAGCAGGAGAAGCCGAAAGAGAAGAAGCAGAAGAAGTAGAAACATTAGCAGAAGGAGAAGCAGAAGCAGAAGGAGAAGCAGCAGAAGAAGTAGAACCAGAAATTCAGGCAGGAGAAACAGAAGAAGCAGAAGCAGAAGCAGAAGCAGAAGCAAAAAGAGAAGCACAAGGAGTAGTAAAAGAAGCAGCAGAAGGAGAAGCAGCAGAAGAAGCAGAAAAACAAGCAGGAGAAGCAGAAGCAGAAAGAGAAGTAGAAGCAGAAGAAGCAGAACCAGAAGAAGAAGCAGTAGAAGCATAAGAAGCAGAAGCAGGAGAAGCAGAAGCAGAAGAAAAAGAAGAAGCATAAGAAGCAGAAATAGAAGCAGAGGGAGAAACAGAAGAAGGAGAAGGAGCAGCAGAAGGTGAAGCAGAAGGAGATGCAGAAGCAGAAAGAGAAGCAGAAACAGAAGGAGAAGTTGGAGAATCAGAAGAAGCAGAAGCAGAAAGAGAAGCAGAAGAGGGAGAAGGAGAAGCAGAAGCAGAAGGACAATCAGGAGAAGCAGAAGAAGCAGAAGCGGGAGAAGCAGAAGAAGAAGAAG
>NW_012290380.1:0-535 GCF_000151885.1 Dipodomys ordii | reverse complement strand
TCACAGCTCCCTACAGTGGCTGTTTAAAAGTCAATACTGATAATTTGCTTGATAATTTCCCACAGATCTCAGCCTACTATAGTGGTAGTCTGATACACCCAACTTTTAACAGATGTCTTCAGGATGCAATGTTACTAAAGGGAGCAGAGGATCAAGTGAACTGAGTGCTCTAGAACATGGTACCTTTAGTTATAGAAAGATAAGAGGACACTACAATAGACTGGAGCCATGAGAATAGATGTGCAGTGTGTGCAGTAAAGAAAATGGTTGGGAAATAAGAAAACTAGCTGCATTAATTCGTGTGTGTGTGTGTGTGTGTGAACCCCCCAAACGGCAGAAATGGATGTGTGGTACAGAGTCGTACACAGCCAAATGTGAGACACACAGCTACTGGACACACCCCGATTCCTGACTTCAAACCCCACTACTGGCACACAAAAGAATACAGATCATTCCTATTCGCTAGATTTGCTTTTAACCTTATCAATCATTATATCAAAAATACTCAGTGAAGTCTCTCTTGGGGAACATACAG
>NW_012290379.1:0-12310 GCF_000151885.1 Dipodomys ordii | reverse complement strand
CAAGCGTTGACACAGCGGGGTCTCAGCGGGGGACACAGCGGGAAACAAAGATGGGACACCACGGAACACAGCGGGACACAGCAGGAAACAGCAGTGATACTGCGTGGACACAGTGGGACACAGCGAGGGACACAGCGGGACACAGAGGGGGACAGAACGGGACACAGTGGGGGACAGAGCGTGGGACACAGCGAGACACAGCGGGGACAAAGCTGGTCACAGCGGGGTACACAGAGGGACACAGCGGGGACGCAGTGGGGAAACAGCGTGACACAGCAGGACACAGCGGGACACAGCGGGGGACACAGCAAGGACACAGCGGCACACAGCATGGGACACAGCAAGGACACAGTGGGACACAGCGGGGGACACAGCGGGACATAGCGGGGGACACAGCGGGGGACACAGCGGGACACAGCGGGACACCGCGGGGGACACAGGGAGGACACAGCGGGACACAGCGGGGGACAGAGCGAGGACACATTGGGACACATTGGGACACAGCGGGGAACACAGCGAGGACACAGCGGGACACAACGGGACACAGCGTCGATACAGAGGGGACTCAGCGGAGGACACAGCGGGGGACACAGCGGGGGACAAAGTGGGACACCACGGGACACAGTGTGACACAGCGGGACACAGCGGGGACACTGCGGGGACACAGCAGGATAAAGCGGGGGACACAGCGGGACACAGCGGGACACAGCGGGGGACACAGCGGAGGACAGCGTAGACAGAGAAGGGCCACAGCGGGACAGAGCGGGACACAGTCGGACACAGCGGGGGACACAGCGGGACACAGCGGGCACACCGGGGACACAGCGGGACACAGCGGGACACAGTGGGGACACAGTGGGACACAGCGGGACAAAGCCGGGGACACAGCGGGACACAGCGGGGGACACAGAGAGGACACATTGGGACACAGCGGGGGACACAGTGAGGACACAGCGGGACACAGCGGGGGACACAGCGGAACACAGCGTGGAACATATCGAGGACACAGCGGGACACAGCGGGACACAGGGGGACACAGCAGGGACACAGCAGGGACACAGCGGGGGACACAGCGAGGACACAGCGGGACACCGCCGGGACACTGCGGGAACATAGCGGGACACAGCCGGGTACACAGCGGGACACAGCGGAGTACACAGCTGGGGACACAGCGGGACCCAGCAGGACACAGCGTCGATACAGCGGGGACACCGCGGGACATAGCGGGGTACACAGCTGGGGACACTACGGGACACAGCGGTGGACACAGCGAGGACACAGCGGGACACAGCTGGGACACTGATGGAACATAGAGGGACACAGCGGGTACACAGCGGGACACAGCGGGGGACACAGAGTGGTACACCGCGGGACACAGCTGGAAACATAGCGAGGTCACAGCGGGGGAAAAAGCGGGACAACACGGGACACAGTGTGACACAGCGGGACAGAACGGTGACACAGCAGGGGCAAAGCGGGACAAAGCAGGGACACAGCGAGGCACAGCGGGACACCGCGGGGGACACAGCAGGGGACAGCAGGGGACAGGGGACACAGCAGGACACAGCGGGGACACAGCTGGACACAGCGGGGTACACAGAGGGACACAGCGGGCACACACTGGGGACACAGCGGGACACAGCGGAACTCAGCGGGAGACACAGCAGTACACAGCGGGACACAGTGGGACACACCGGGGACACAGCAGGGACACAGTGGGGGACAAAGCGGGACACAGCGGGTCAGAGCGGGGGACACAGCGGGACACAGCGGGAGACACAGAGGGGTACACAGCGGGACACAGTGGGGGACACAGCGAGGACACAGCGGAACACAGCGGGACACAGCGTCGATACAGTGGGGACAGAGCAGGTCACAGCAAGGACACAGCGGGACACAGCGGGACACAGCGGGGGACACAGCGGGACACAGCGGGGACACAGCGGGGACTCAGCGGGGGACACAGCGGGACACAGCGTGGGACACAGCGAGACACGGCGGGGACAAAGCTGGACACAGCGGGGTACACAGAGGGACACAGCAGGGACACAGCGGGGAAACAGCGTGACACAAAAGGACACAGCGAGACACAGCGGGGGACACAGCGAGGACACAGCTGCACACAGTGGGGGACACAGCAAGGACAGAGCGGGACACAGCGGGACACAGCGGGACACAGCGGTGGACACAGGAAGGACAGAGCGGTACACAGAGGGGGACAGAGCGAGGACACATTGGGACACAGCGGGACTCAGCGGGGGACACAGCAGTACACAGCGGGACACAGCGGGACACAGCGGGGACACAGCAGGGACACAGCGGGGGACACAGCGGGACACAGCGGGGTGACACAGAGGGGTACACAGCGGGACACAGCGGGGAAAAAAGTGAGGCCACAGCAGAACACAGCGTGGGACACAGTGAGGACACAGCGGGACACAGCGGGACACAGCGGGGACAAAGCAGTAGGCACAGCGGGACACAGTGGCGGACACAGCGGGACACAGCGTGGGACACAGGGAGGACCCAGCGGGACCCAGCGGGACCCAGCGTCGATACCAGCGTCGATACTGCTGGGACACAGCGGGACACAGCGAGGACACAGCAGGGGACACAGCGGGACACAGCGGGGAACACAGCAAGGACATAACGGCACCCAGCAGGACACAGCGTCGATACAGCGGGGACACAGGGTTACACAGCGTGGTACCCAGCTGTGGACACAACGGGACAGAGTGGGGGCACAGCGAGACACAGCGGGACACAGCGAGGACACAGCGGGATACATTGGTGACACAGCGGGGAAAACAGCAAGACAAAGCAGCGGACACAGCGGGGGACACAGCGCGACACAGCAAGACATAGCATGGACACAGCAGTAGACACATCGGGACATAGCGGGGGACACAGCTGGGGACACAACGGGACACAGCGGTGGACACAGCGAGGACAGAGCAGGACCCACCGGGACCAAGCGGGGGACACAGCGAGGACACAGCAGGACACAGTGGGGGACACAGCGAGGACACAGCGGGGGACACAGCGGGACACAGCGGGGAACACAGCGAGGACACAGCGGGACACAGCGTCGATACAGCGGGCACACAGCGTTACACAGCGTGGTACTCAGCTGTGGACACAACGGGACACAGTGGGGGCACAGCCGGACACAGCAGGACACAGTGGGACACAGCGGGGACAAAGCGTGAGACACAGCGAGGGACAGAGCGGGAGACAGTGGGGAACACAGCGAGGACACAGCGGGACACAGCGGAACACAGCGTCGATAAAGCAGGGACACAGCGTTACACAGCGTAGTACACATCTCTTTACACAACGGGTCACAGTGGGGGCACAGACAGACACAGCGGGACACAGTGGGACACAGCGGGGACAAAGCGTGAGACACAGCAGGGGACAGAGAGGGAGACAGCAGGAGACACAGCGAGGAAACAGCGGGACACAGCGGTGACCCAGCGGGGACTCAGCGGGGGACACAGCGGGACACAGGGTGGACACAGCGGGACACAGTGGGAGACACAGCGAGGACCCAGCGGGACCCAGCGGGACCCAGCGTAGATACAGCGGGCACACAGCGTTACACAGCGTGGTACACAGCTGTGGACACAACGAAATACAGTGGGGGCACAGCGGAACACAGCAGGACACAGTGGGACACAGCGGGTACAAAGCGTGAGACACAGCGGGGGACAGAGCGGGAGACAGCGGGGGGCACAGCGAGGACACAGCGGGACACAGCGGGGACTCAGCGGGGGACACAGCGGGAGACAAAGAGGGACACCACGGAACACAGCGGGACACAGTGGGAAACAGCAGTGACCCTGCGGGAACACAGTGGGACACAGCTGGGGACACAGCGGGACACAGAGGGGGACAGAGCGGGAAACAGAGGGGGACAGAGCGTGGGACACAGCGAGACACATCAGGGACAAAGCTGGACACAGCGGGGTACACAGAGGGACACAGCGGGGACGCAGCGAGGAAACAGCGTGACACAGCAGGACACAGCGGGACACAGCGGGGGACACAGCAGTACACAGCAGGACAAAGCGGGACACAGCGGGGACACAGCAGAGACACAGCGGGGTACAGAGCGGGACAGAGTGGGGTACACAGCTGGGGACACAGCGAGGACACAGCGGGACACAGCGGGACACATCGGGGACACTGCGGGAACATAGCAGGACACAGCGGGGTACACAGCGGGACACAGCGGGACACAGCTGGGGACACAGCGGGGACACAGCGGGACACAGCGGAACACAGCGGGAGACAAAGCGGGAGACAGCGGGGCACACAGCGAGGACACAGGGGGACACAGCGGGACAAAGCGGGAGACACAGCGGGACACAGCAGGCACACAGCGGGGACACAGTGGGACACAGCGGGACACAGCGGGGGACAAAGCGGGACACAGTGGGGGACCCAGTGAGGACACAGCAGGACACAGCAGGGGACACAGCGAGGACATAGCGGGGGACACAGTGGGGGACACAGCGGGACACAGGCGGGAACACAGCGAGGACACAGCGGGACACAGCGGGACACAGCGTCGATACAGTGGGGACACAGCGTTACACAGTGTGGTACACAACTTTGGACTCAACGGGACACAGTGGGGGCACAGCCGGACACAGTGGGACACAGAAGGAAAAAAGCGTGAGACACAGCAGGGGACAGAGAGGGTGACAGCAGGGGACACAGCGAGGAAACAGCGGGACACAGTGGTGACACAGCGGGGACTCAGGGGGTGACACAGCGGGACACAGCGGGGGACACAGCAGGACACAGCGCGGGACAAGGCGGGACACAGTGTGGGACAGAGCGTGGGACACAGCGAGACACAGCGGAGACAAATCTGGGCACAGCGGAGTACACAGCGGGACACAGCGGAACACAGCGGGAGACAAAGCGGGAGACAGCGGGGCACACAGCGAGGACACAGGGGGACACAGAGGCGACACAGAGGGGACTCAGCGGGGGACACAGCGTGGGACAAAGTGGGACACCACGGGACACAGTGTTACACAGCGGGACACAGCGGGGACACTGCGGGACACAGCAGGACAAAGCGGGGGACACAGCGGGACACAGCGGGACACAGCGGGGGACCCAGCGGGGGACAGCGGAGACAGAGAGTGGCCACAGCGAGACACTGTGGTGACACAACTGGACACAGCGGGATACACAGCGGGACAGAGTGGGCACACAGCGGGGACACAGCGGGACACAGCGGGACACAGCGGGGACACAGTGGGACACAGCGGGACAAAGCGGGAGACACAGCAGGACACAGCAGGCACACAGCGGGGACACAGCGGGACACAGCAGGACACAGCGGCGACAAAGCGGGACACAGCATGGTACAAAGCTGTGGACACAACGGGACACAGTGGGGGCACAGCGGGACACAGCAGGACGCAGTGGGACACAGCGGGACACAGCGGGACACAGCGGGGGACACAGCGGGAGACAAAGAGGGACACCACGGAACACAGCGGGACACAGCAGGAAACAGCAGAGACACTGCGGGGACACAGTGGGACACAGCGGGGGACACAGAGGGGGACAGAGTGGGACACAGTGGGGGACACAGCTGGACACAGCAGGGGAAACAGTGGGGGACACAGTGGGACACAGCAGGACACAGCGAGGACACAGCGGGACAGAGCGGGACACTGCAGGGCACAGCGGGGGACACAGCGGGACACAGCTCGGGACACAGCGAGGACACAACGGAACACAGAGTGGGACACAGTGAGGACACAGCGGGACACAGCGGGACACAGCCGGGTCCCAGCAGTGGACATAGCGGGACAAGCGGGGGACACAGCGGGACACAGCGGGGGACACATGGAGGACTCAGCGGGACAAAGCGGGGACACAGCGGCGACTCACCGGGGGACACAGCGGGGGACAAAGCGGGACACCACAGAACACAGTGGGAAACAGCGGGACACAGCGGGGAAACTGCGGGGACACAGGGGGACAAAGCGTGGGACACATAGGGACACAGCGGGGGACACAGTGGGGGACACAGCGGGACACAGCGGGACACAGCAGGGGGACACAGCGAGGAAACCACGGAACACAGCGGGACACAGCGGGAAACAGAGGATATCCTGCGGGGACACAGCGGTACACAGTGGGGGACACAGTGGGAAACAGCGGGGGACACAGCGGGACACACTGGGGGACAAAGCCAGGACACAGCGGGACACAACGGGACACAGCAGGGGGACACAGCGAGGACACCACGGAACACAGCGGGACACAGCGGGAAACAGAGGGGAACCTGCGGGGACACAGTGGTACACAGTTGGGGACACAGTGTGAAACAGCGGGAGACAGAGCGGGACACAGTGGGGGACAGAGCGTGGGACCCAGCGAGACACAGCGGGGACAAAGCTGGACACAGCGGGGTACACAGAGGGACACAGCTGGGACACAGCGGGGAAACAGCGTGACACAGCAGGACACAGCGGGAAACAGCGGGGGACACAGCGAGGACACAGCGGCACACAACGGGGGACACAGCAAGGACACAGAGGGACACAGCGGGGGACACAGCAAGACATAGCGGGGGACACAGAGGGGGACACAGAGGGACACAACGGGACTCAGCGGGGGACACAGCATTACACAGCAGGACACAGCGGGGACACAGCAGGGACACAGTGGGGGATACAGGGATGACACAGCAGGACCCAACGGGACCCAGCGTCGATACAGCAGGGACACAGCGGGACACAGAGGGTAAAAAAGCGAGGACACAGCGGAACACAGCGGGGGACACAGCGAGGACACATTGGGACACAGCAGGGACACAGCGGGGACTCAGCGGGGCACACATCGGGATACAGCGGAGAACACAGCGAGGACACAGCGGGACACAGTGAGACACAGCGGGACACAGCGGGGGACACAGCGGGACACAGCGGGGAACACAGGGAGGACATAGCGGGACCCAGCGGGACCCAGCGCCGTTACAGCGGGGACACAGCGGGACACAGCGGGGTGCACAGCTGGGGACACAACGGGACACTCGGGGCACACAGCGAGGACACAGCTGGACACAGCGGGACACAGCGGAGACACAGCAGGGACACAGTGGGGGATACAGGGATGACACAGCAGGACCCAACGGGACCCAGCGTCGATACAGCAGGGACACAGCGGGACACAGAGGGTAAAAAAGCGAGGACACAGCGGAACACAGCGGGGGACACAGCGAGGACACATTGGGACACAGCAGGGACACAGCGGGGACTCAGCGGGGGACACATCGGGATACAGCGGAGAACACAGCGAGGACACAGCGGGACACAGTGAGACACAGCGGGACACAGCGGGGGACACAGCGGGACACAGCGGGGAACACAGGGAGGACATAGCGGGACCCAGCGGGACCCAGCGCCGTTACAGCGGGGACACAGCGGGACACAGCGGGGTGCACAGCTGGGGACACAACGGGACACTCGGGGGACACAACGAGGACACAGCTGGACACAGCGGGACACAGCGGGGACACTGCGGGAACATAGTGGGACACAGCGGCGACACAGATGGGACTCAGCGGGACAAAGCAGGGGACACAGCGGGACACAGCGGGACACAGCTAGGACACAGCGGGGACAAAGTGGGAGACAGCCGGGGACACAGCGAGGACACAGCGGGACACAGCGGCGACACAGATGGGACTCAGCGGGACAAAGCGGGGGACACAGCGGGACACAGCGGGACACAGCGGGGGACACAGCGGGGGACACAGCGGGGGACAGCGGAGACAGAGAGGGGCCAAAGCGAGACACAACGGTGACACAGCTGGACACAACAGAATACACAACGGGACACAGCGGGCACACAGCGGGGACACAGTGGGACATAGCGGGACAAAGAGGAACACAGCGGGTGTCACAGCGGGACACAGCAGGGGACCCAGCGTGGACACAGCGGGACACAGCGGGAGACACAGCTGGGGACACAGCGGGACACAGCGGGGAACACATCGAGGACCCAGCGGGACCCAGCAGGAGACAGCGTCGATATAGCAGGGACACAGCGGGACACAGCGGGACGCAGCTGGGGACACAGCGGGGACACAGTGGGACACAGCGGAACACAGCGAGGGACAAAGCGGGACACAGCGGGGGACACAGCGAGGACACAGGGGGACAAAGCGGCGACACAGAGGGGACTCAGCGGGGGACACAGCGTGGGACAAAGTGGGACACCACAGGACACAGTGTTACACAGCGGGACACAGCGGGGACACTGCGGGACACAGCAGGACAAAGCGGGGGACACAGCGGGACACAGTGGGCCACAGCGGGGGACCCAGCGGGGGACAGCGGAGACAGAGAGTGGCCACAGCGAGACACAGCGATGACACAACTGGACACAGCGGGATACACAGCGGGACAGAGCGGGCACACAGCGGGGACACAGCGGGACACAGCGGGACACAGCGGGGACACAGTGGGACACAGCGGGAAAAAGCGGGAGACACAGCGGGACACAGCAGGCACACAGCGGGGACACAGCGGGACACAGCGGGACACAGCAGGGACAAAGCGGGACACAGCTGTGGACACAACGGGACACAGTGGGGGCACAGCCGGGACACAGCGGTACACAGTGGGACACAGCGGGGACAAAGCGTGAGACACAGCGGGGGACAGAGAGGGAGACAGTAGGGGACTCAGCGAGGACACAGCGGCACACAACGGGACACAGTGGGAAACAGAGGTGAACCTGCGGGGACACAGCGGGACACAGCGGGACACAGCGGGGACACAGCGAGGACACAGCGGCACACAAAGGGACACAGCGGGAAACAGAGGTGAACCTGCGGGGACACAGCAGACACAGGGGGGACACAGCGGGACACAGTGTGGGACACAGCGGTAAAACAGCAGGACACAACGGGACACAGCAGGGGGACACAGCGAGGACACAGCGGGACAAAACGGGACACAGCAGGGGGACACAGCGAGGACACCACGGAACACAGCGGGACACAGCGGGAAACAGAGGTGAACCTGCGGGGACACAGCGGGACACAGTGGGGGACACAATGCGAAACAGCGGGGGACACAGCGGGACACAGTGTGGGACAGAGTGTGGGACACAGCGAGACACAGCGGGGACAAAGCTGGACACAGCGGGGTACACAGAGGGAAACAGCGGGGACACAGTGGGGAAACAGCGTGACACAGCAGGACACAGCGGGAAACAGCAGGGGACACAGCGAGGACACAGCGGCACAGAACGGGGGACACAGCAAGGACACTGTGGGACACAGCGGGGGACACAGCGAGACATAGCAGGGGACACAGCGGGGGACACAGGGGGACACAGAGGGACACAGCGGGGGACACAGAGAGGACACAGCGGGGCACAGCGGGGGACATAGCGAAGACACATTGGGACACAGCGGGCACACAGCGGGACTCAGCGGGGCACAGCAGTACACAGTGGGACACACCGGGACACAGCGGGGACACAGCAGGGACACAGCGGGGGACACAGCGGGACACAGCGGGGACACAGGGAGGACACAGCGGGACCCAGCTGAACCCAGCGTCGATATGGCAGGGACACAGCATGACACAGCGGGGAAAAAAGCGAGGACACAGCGGAACACAGCGTGGGACACAGCGAGGACACAGCGAGGACACAGCGGGACAAGGCGGGGACACAGCCGTAGACACAGCGGGACACAGTGGCGGACACAGCGGGACACAGCGGGGAACACAGCGAGGACACAGCGGGACCCAGCGGTACACAGCGTCGATATAGCGGGGACACAGCGTTACACAGCGTGGTACACAGCTATGAACACAACGGGACACAGTGGGGGCACAGCGGGACACAGCGGGACACAGTGGGACACAGCAGGGACATAGCTTGAGACACAGCGGGGTACAGAGCGGGAGACAGCGGGGGACACAGCGAGGACACAGCGGTACACAGCGCTGACACTGCGGGGCACACAGCGGTACACAGCGGGGAACACAGCGGGGGACACAGCGGGACACAGAGGGACACAGCGGGGGACACATGGGGGACACAGCGGGACACAGTGGGGGACACAGCGAGGACACATTGGGACACAGCAGGGACACAGCGGGACGCAGCGGGGGACACAGCAGTACACATCGGGACACAGCGGGACACAGCGAGGGACGCAGAGGGGTACACAGCGGGATAAAGCGGGGAACACAGCGAGGACACAACGGGATCAAGCGGGACACAGCGTCGATACAGCGGGAACACAGCGGGACACAGCGGGGTACACAGCTGGGGACACAGCGGGACACAGCGGGGGACACAGCGGGACAGAGCGGGACACAGTGGGGAACAGCGGAGACAGAGAGGGGCCAAAGAGAGACGCAGCGGTGACACAGCTGGACACAACGTAGTACACAGCAGGACACAGCCGGGCACACAGCGGGGACACAGCAGGGACCAAGCGGGACATAGCGGGACACAGCGGAACACAGCAAGGGACACAGCGGGACACAGCAGGGGACCCAGCTAGGACACAGCGGGACACAGCGGGGGACACAGCTGGGGACACAGCGGGACACAGCGGGGAACTCAGCGAGGACACAGCGGGACCCAGCAGGACACAGCGTCGATACAGCAGGGACACAGTGTTACACAGCGTGGTACCCAGCTGTGGACACAACGGGACAGAGTGGGGGCACAGCGAGACACAGCGGGACACAGCGAGGACACAGCGGGACACATTGGTGACACAGCGGGGGACATAGCAGGACACAGCAGCGGACACAGCGGGGGACACAGCGGGACAAAGCGCGACACAGCTGGGGACACAATGGGGACACAGCGGGACACAGCAGGGGACACAGCGAGGACACAGCGGAACATAGCGGGGGACACAGAGAGGACACAGCGGGACACAGCGAGACAAAGCGGGACACAGCGTGGACACAGCAGTAGACACAGCGGGACATAGCAGGGGACACAGCTGGGGACACAACGGGACACAGCAGGGGACACAGCGAGGACAGAGCGGGACACAGTGGGACACAGCGGGGACACAGCGTCGATACAGCGGGGACACAGCGAGACCCCGCGGGCAACACAGGAAGGAAACAGCGGGACCCAGTGGGACACAGCGTCGATACAGCGGGACACAACGGGGTACACAGCTGGGGACACAACAGGACACAGCGGGGGACACAGCGGTACACAGCGGGACATAGCGGGGGACACAGCAGGACCCAACGGGAGACCCAGCGATGACACAGTGGGACACAGCGGGGGACACAGGGGGACACAGCGGGGGACACAGCGGGACACAGCGGGGAACACAGCGAGGACACAGCGGGGGACACAGCGGGACACAGCGTCGATACAGCGGGCACACAGCGTTACACAGCGTGGTACACAGCTGTGGACACAACGGGACACAGTGTGGGCACAGCGGGACACAGCAGGACACAGTGGGACACAGCGGGGAAAAAGCGTGAGACACAGCGGGGGACAGAGCTGGAGACAGCGGGGGACACAGCGAGGACACAGCAGGACACAGCGTTGACACAGCGGGGTCTCAGCGGGGGACACAGCGGGAGACAAAGAGGGACACCACGGAACACAGCGGGACACAGCAGGAAACAGCAGTGATACTGCGTGGACACAGTGGGACACAGCGGGGGACACAGCGGGACACAGAGGGGGACAGAGCGGGACACAGTGGGGGACAGAGCATGGGACACAGCGGGACCCAGCGGGGACAAAGCTGGTCACAGCGGGGTACACAGAGGGACACAGCGGGCACGCAGTGGGGAAACAGCGTGACACAGCAGGACACAGCGGGACACAGCGGGGGAGACAGCAAGGACACAGCGGCACACAGCATGGGACACAGCAAGGACACAGTGGGACACAGCGGGGGACACAGCGGAACATAGCGGGGGGCACAGCGGGGGACACAGCGGGACACAGCGGGACACCGCGGGGGACACAGGGAGGACACAGCGGGACACAGCGGGGGACAGAGCGAGGACACATTGGGACACATTGGGACACAGCGGGATTCAGCGGGGGACACAGCAGTATACAGCGGGACAAAGCAGGACACAGCGGGGACACAGCAGAGACACAGAGGGGGACAGAGCGGTAGACAGCGGGGGACACAGGGATGACAGAGCAGGACCCAGCGGGACCCAGCGTGGATACAGCAGGGACCCAGCTGGACACAGCGGGACACAGCGGGGACACAGCAGTAGACAACAGCGGGACAAAGCGTTGGACAAAG
>NW_012290378.1:0-12316 GCF_000151885.1 Dipodomys ordii | reverse complement strand
AGGAGAAGCAAAGGATAAGCAGAAGCAGAAAGAGACGCAGAAGGAGAAGCAGCACTAGAAGTAGGAGAAGCAGGAGAAGCAGAAGCAGGAGAAGCAGAAGAAACAGAAGACGCAGAAGCAGAATGAGAAGCAGAAGGAGAAATTGAAGCAGAAGCAGAAGGAGAAGCAGAAGCAGAAGGAGAAACAGAAGTAGGAGAAGCAGAGGAAGGAGAAGGAGAAGCAGAAAGAGCAGCAGAAGGAGAAGCAGGAGATGCAGAAACAAGAGAAGCAGAAGCAGAATAAACAGGAGAAGGACAAGAAGCAGAAGTAGAAGCAGAACCTGAAGCAGAAGGAGAATCATGAGAAGCAGAAGAAGCAGTATCTGGAGAAGCAGAATGAGAAACAGAAGCGGAAAGAGGATCAAAAGCAGAAGGTGAAGCAGAAGAAACAGAAGAACAGAAGCAGTAGCAGTTGCAGCAGTAAGAGAAGCAGAAGGAAAAGCAGAAGAACGGGAAGGAGACGGAGAAACATAAGGAGGAGCAGAAAGAGAATCAGAAGGAGAAGCAGAAGAAGCAGAAGGAGAAGGAGAAGCAGAAGCAGAAGAAGAAGCATAAGGACAAGCACAAGCAGAAGGAGATGCAGAAGGAGAAGCAGGAGAAGCAGAAGAAGCAGAAGAAGAAGTAGAAGCAGGAGAAGGAGAAAGAAGAGCAGCAGAAGCAACAGGAGAAGCAGTAGGAGAAGCAGAATCAGAATGAGAAGCAGAAAGAGAGGCAGTAGAAGCAGAAG
Organism: Dipodomys ordii; assembly: GCF_000151885.1. Taxonomy (NCBI): domain Eukaryota; kingdom Metazoa; phylum Chordata; class Mammalia; order Rodentia; family Heteromyidae; genus Dipodomys; species Dipodomys ordii. The sequence goes on along the minus strand of NW_012290378.1, from coordinate 11,551 downwards.
AAGCAGGAAAATCAGAAGCAGAAGAAAGAGAAGAAGAAGAAGAAGAAGAAGAAGAAGAAGAAGAAGAAGAAGAAGAAGAAGAAGAAGAAGAAGAAGAAGAAGAAGAAGAAGAAGAAGAAGAAGCAGGAAAAGCAGAAGAAGAAGAAGAAGAAGAAGAAGAAGAAGAAGAAGAAGAAGAAGAAGAAGAAGAAGAAGAAGAAGAAGAAGAAGAAGAAGAAGAAGAATCATAAGGAGAAGCATAAGGAGAAGCATAAGGAGATGCATAAGGAGAAGCAGAGAAGTAGAAGAAGCAGAAGCAGGAGAAGCAGAAGCAGAAGAAAAGGAATAAGCATAAGAAGCAGAATCAGAGGAAGAAGAAGTAGGAACAGCAGAAGGAGAAGCAGAAGGAGAATCAGAAGGAGAAGCAGAAGAAGGAGAAGCAGAAGCAGAAGAAGTAGCAGAAGGAGAAGCAGAAGAAGATGAAGAAAGAGAAGCAGGAGAAGCAGAAGAAGCAGAAGCAGAAGGAGAAGCAGAAGTAGGAGAAGAAGAAGGAGAAGGAAGGGCAGCAGAAGCAATAGGAGAAGCAGATGGAGAAGCAGAAGCAGAATGAGAAGCAGAAAGAGAAGCATTAGAAGCAGAAGAAGCAGGAAAAGCAGAAGCAGAAGAATGAGAAGTAGAAGAAGCAGAAGAAGAAGTAGAAGAAGAAGACAAAGAAGAAGAAGAAGAAGAAGAAGAAGAAGAAGAAGAAGAAGAAGAAGATGAAGATGAAGAAGATGACGAAGATGAAGAAGAAGAAGAAGAAGCATGAGGAGAAGCAGTAGAAGCAGAAGAAGCAGAAGCAGGAGAAGCAGAAGCAGAAGAAAAAGAATAAGCAAATAAAGCAGAAGCAGAAGCAGTGGGAGAAGCAGAAGAAGGAGAAGGAGTAGCAGAAGGAGAAGTTGAAGCAGAAAAGAAACAGAAACAGAAGGAGAAGAAGAACGAGAAACAGGAGAATCAGTAGAAGTAGAAGCAGAAAAAGGAGAAGAAGGAGAAGCAGAAATAGAATCAGAAGAAACAGAAGAAGAAGTAGCAAAAGAAATAGAAGAAGGAGAAGAGCAGAAGAAGAAGCAGAAGCAGAAGCAGAAGGAGAAGGAGAAGCAGAAAGAGAAGCAGGAGAAGCAGAAGAAGCAGGAGAAGCAGAAGCAGAAGAAACAGAAGAAGCCGAAGAAGCAGAAGCAGAATCTGAAGCAGGAGAAACAGAAGAAGCATAATCTGAAGCCGAAGCAGAAGAAACAGAAATAGTAGAATAAGCAGAAGCAGAAGCAGCAGGAGAAGCAGAAAAACAAGCAGGAGAAGCAGAAGCAGAAAGAGAAGTAGAAGCAGAAGAAGCAGAAGAAGCAGAAGCAGAAGAAGAAGCAGTAGAAGAAGAAACAGAAGAAGGAGAAGGAGCAGAAGGAGAAGCAGAAGCAGAAGAACAAGAAGAAGCATAAGAAGCAGAAGCAGAAGCAGAGGGAGAAACAGAAGAAGGAGAAGGGGCAGCAGAAGGTGAAGCAGAAGGAGATGAAGAAGCAGAAAGAGAAGCAGAAACAGAAGGAAAAGAAGAAGGATTAGTTGGAGAATCAGAAGAAGCAGAAGCAGAAAGAGAAGCAGAAGAAGGAGAAGAAGAAGCAGAGGAAAGGAAGGAGAAGCAGAAGAAGCAGAAGCGGGAGAAGCAGCAGAAGAAGAAGAAACAGAAGAAGGAGAAGGAGCAGAAGGAGAAGCAGAAGCAGAAGGAGAAGCAGAAAGAGAAGCAGAAGAAGCAGTAGCAGGAGAAGCAGAAGCAGAAGAAACAGAAGAAGCCGAAGAAGCCGAAGCAGGACCTGAAGCAGAAGAAACAGAACAAGCAGAAGAAGCAGAAGCAGAAGCAGAACGAGAAGCAGAAGAAGAAGAAGGAGAAGGAGAAAGAGAAGGATTAGGTGTAGGAAGAGCAGAAGGAGAATCAGAAGCAGAAAGAGAAGCAGAAGGAGCAGCAGAAGGAGCAGCAGAAGGAGAAGCAGAAGGAGAAGCAGAAGAAGGAGAAGCAGAAGCAGAAGAAGCAGGAGAAGGAGAAGCAGAAGCAGAAGAAGATGCAGAAGGAGAAGCAGGAGAAGCAGAAGAAGCAAAAGCAGGAGAAGTAGAAGTAGGAGAAGGAGTATGAGAAGGAAGGGCAGCAGAAGCAACAGGAGAAGCAGTAGGAGAAGCAGAATCAGAATGAGAAGCAGAAAGAGAAGCAGTAGAAGCAGAAGAAGCAGGAAAAGCAGAAGCAGAAGAAAGAGAAGAAGAAGAAGAAGAAGAAGAAGAAGAAGAAGAAGAAGAAGAAGAAGAAGAAGAAGAAGAAGAAGAAGAAGAAGAAGAAGAAGAAGAAGCAGGAAAAGCAGAAGCAGAAGAAAGAGAAGAAGAAGAAGAAGAAGAAGAAGAAGAAGAAGAAGAAGAAGAAGAAGAAGAAGAAGAAGAAGAAGAAGAAGAAGAATCATAAGGAGAAGCATAAGGAGAAGCATAAGGAGATGCATAAGGAGAAGCAGAGAAGCAGAAGAAGCAGAAGCAGAAGAAGCAGAAGCAGAAGAAAAGGAATAAGCATAAAAAGCATAATCAGAGGAAGAAGAACTAGGAGCAGCAGAATCAGAAGGAGAAGCAGAAGAAGGAGAAGCAGAAGCAGAAGAAGTAGCAGAAGGAGAAGCAGAAGAAGATGCTGAAAGAGAAGCAGGAGAAGCAGAAGAAGCAGAAGCAGAAGGAGAAGCAGAAGTAGGAGAAGAAGAAGGAGAAGGAAGGGCAGCAGAAGCAATAGGAGAAGCAGATGGAGAAGCAGAAGCAGAATGAGAAGAAGAAAGAGAAGCAATAGAAGCAGAAGAAGCAGGAAAAGCAGAAGCAGAAGGATGAGAAGAAGAAGAAGCAGAAGCAGAAGCAGAAGAAGAAGAAGAAGAAGACAAAGAAGAAGAAGAAGAAGAAGAAGAAGAAGAAGAAGAAGAAGAAGAAGAAGACAAAGAAGACAAAGAAGAAGAAGAAGAAGAAGAAGAAGAAGAAGAAGAAGAAGAAGAAGAAGAAGAAGAAGAAGAAGAAGAAGAAGAAGCATGAGGAGAAGCAGTAGAAGCAGAAGAAGCAGAAGCAGGAGAAGCAGAAGCAGAAGAAAAAGAATAAGCAAAAGAAGCAGAAGCAGAAGCAGTGGGAGAAGCAGAAGAAAGAGAAGGAGTAGCAGAAGGAGAAGTTGAAGCAGAAAAGAAGCAGAAACAGAAGGAGAAGAAGAACGAGAAACAGGAGAATCAGTAGAAGTAGAAGTAGAAGCAGAAAAAGGAGAAGAAGGAGAAGCAGAAATAGAATCAGAAGAAACAGAAGAAGAAGTAGCAAAAGAAATAGAAGAAGGAGAAGAGCAGAAGAAGAAGCAGAAGGAGAAGCAGAAGGAGAAGGAGAAGCAGAAAGAGAAGCAGGAGAAGCAGAAGAAGCAGGAGAAGCAGAAGCAGAAGAAACAGGAGAAGCCGAAGAAGCAGAAGCAGAATCTGAAGCAGGAGAAACAGAAGAAGCATAATCTGAAGCCGAAGCAGAAGAAACAGAAATAGTAGAATAAGCAGAAGCAGAAGCAGCAGGAGAAGCAGAAGAAGAAGACGGAGAAGGCGAGAGAGAAGGAGTAGGAGTAGGAGAAGCAAAAGGATAAGCAGAAGCAGGAAGAGACGCAGAAGGAGAAGCAGCACGAGAAGTAGGAGAACCAGGAGAAGCAGAAGCAGGAGAAGCAGAAGAAACAGAAGACGCAGAAGCAGGAGGAGAAATTGAAGCAGAAGCAGAAGCAGAAGGAGAAGCAGAAGCAGAAGGGGACGCAGAAGAAGGAGAAGGAGAAACAGAAAGGGAAGCAGAACGAGAAGCAGGAGAAGCAGAAGCAGGAGAAGCAGAAGCAGAAGAAACAGAAGAAGGAGAAGAAGCAGAAGCAGAAGGAGAAGCAGAAACAGAAGGAAGAGCAGAAAGAGAAGCAGGAGAAGCAGAAGAAGCAGCAGCAGGAGAAGCAGAAGCAGAAGAAGCCGAAGAAGCTGAAGCAGAACCTGAAGCAGAAGGGGAAGCAGGGGAAGCAGAAGAAGCAGAATCTGGAGAAGCAGAATGAGAAGCTGAAGGAGAAGCAGAAGCGGAAAGAGAATCAAAAGCAGAAGGAGACGCAGAAGAAACAGAAGAAGCAGTAGCAGTTGCAGCAGAAGCAGAAGGAGAAGAAGAAGGAAAAGCAGAAGAACGAGAACAAGAAGGAGAAACAGAAGCAGAAGCAGAAGGAGAATCTGAAGGAGAAGCAGAAGAAGCAGAAGGAAAAGCAGAAACAGAAGATTAAGCATAAGGACAAGCACAAGCAGAAGGAGATGCAGAAGGAGAAGCAGGAGAAACAGAAGAAGCAGAAGCAGAAGCAGAAGTAGAAGTAGGAGAAAGAGAAGGAAGAGCAGCAGAAGCAATAGGAGAAGCAGAAGCAGAAGGAGAAGCAGAATGAGTAGCAGAAAGAGAAGCAGTAGAACCAGAAGAAGCAGGAAAAGCAGAAGCAGAAGAAAGAGAAGAAGAAGAAGAAGAAGAAGAAGAAGAAGAAGAAGAAGAAGAAGAAGAAGAAGAAGAAGAAGAAGAAGAAGAAGAAGCATAAGGAGAAGCAGTAGAAGAAGAAGAAGCAGAAGCAGGAGAAGCAGAAGCAGGAGAAGCAGAAGCAGGAGAAGCAGAAGCAGTAGAAAAAGAATAAACATAAGAAGCAGAAGCAGAAGCAGAAGCAGAAAGAGGAGAAGGAGAAGCAGAAGTAGAATCAGAAGAAACAGAAGAAGAAGAAGCAAAAGAAACAGAAGCAAACGAAACAGAAGAAGGAGAAGAGCAGAAGCAGACGCAGAAGGAGAAGCAGAAGCAAAAGATGAAGCAGAAAGAGAAGCAGGAAAAGCAGGAGAAGCAGAAGAAGCAGGAGAAGCAGAAACAGAAGAAACAGGAGAAGCCGAAGAAGCAGAAGCATAATCTGAAGCAGGAGAAACAGAAGAAGCACAATCTGAAGCAGAAGCAGAAGAAACAGAAATAGTAGAATAAGCAGAAGTAGAAGCAGCAGGAGAAGCAGAAGAAGAAGACGGAGAAGGCGAAAGAGAAGGATTAGGAATAGGAGAAGCAAAAGGAAAAGCAGAAGCAGAAAGAGACGCAGAAGGAGAAGCAGCACGAGAAGTAGGAGAAGCAGGAGAAGCAGAAGCAGGAGAAGCAGAAGAAACAGAAGACGCAGAAGGAGAATGAGCAGCAGAAGGAGAAATTGAAGCAGAAGCAGAAGGAGAAGCAGAAGCAGAAGGACAAGCAGAAGCGGAATGAGAAGCAGAAGCAGAATAAACGGAAGAAGGAGAAGAAGCAGAAGCAGAAGGAGAAGCAGAAACAGAAGGAAGAGCAGAAAGAGAAGCAGGAGAAGCAGAAGCAGAAGGAGAAGCAGCAGAAGAAGTAGAACCAGAAATTCAAGCAGGAGAAATAGAAGAAGCAGAAGCAGAAGGAGAAGCAAAAAGAGAAGCAGAAGGAGAAGGAGAAGAAGCAGCAGAAGGAGAAGCAGCAGAAGAAGCAGAAAAACAAGGAGGAGAAGCAGAAGCAGAAAGAGAAGTAAAAGCAGAAGAAGCAGAAGAAGCAGAAGCAGTAGAAGCATAAGAAGAAGAAGCAGGAGAAGCAGAAGCAGAAGAAAAAGAAGAAGCATAAAAAGCAGAACCAGAAGCAGAGGCAGAAACAGAAGAAGGAGAAGGAGCAGCAGAAGGTGAAGCAGAAGGAGATGAAGAAGCAGAAAGAAAAGCAGAAACAGAAGGAGAAGAAGAAGGATTAGTTGGAGAACCAGAAGAAGCAGAAGCAGAAAGAGAAGCAGAAGAAGGAGTAGAAGCAGAAGCAGAGGAAAGGAAGGAGAAGCAGAAGAAGAAGAAGCGGGAGAAGCAGAAGAAGAAGAAGAAACAGAAGAAGGAGAAGGAGCAGAAGGAGAAGCAGAAGCAGAAGGAGAAGCAGAAAGAGAAGCAGAAGAAGCAGTAGCAGGAGAAGCAGAAGAAACAGAAGAAGCCGAAGAAGCAGAAGCAGGACCTGAAGCAGAAGAAACAGAACAAGCAGAAGAAGCAGAAGCAGAAGCAGAACGAGAAGCAGAAGAAGAAGAAGGAGAAGGAGAAAGAGAAGGATTAGGTGTAGGAAGAGCAGAAGAAGAATCAGAAGCAGAACGAGAAGCAGAAGGAGCAGCAGAAGGAGAAGCAGAAGGAGAATCAGAAGGAGAAGCAGAAGAAGGAGAAACAGAAGCAGAAGGAGCAGCAGAAGGAGAAGCAGAACTAGAAGAAGATGCAGAAGGAGATGCAGGAGAAGCAGAAGAAGCAAAAGCAGGAGAAGCAGAAGAAGGAGAAGGAGAAGGAAGGGCAGCAGAAGGAATAGGAGAAGCAGAAGGAGAAGCAGAAGCAGAATGAGAAGCAGAAAGAGAACTAGTAGAAGCAGAAGAAGCAGGAAAAGCAGAAGCAGACGAAAGAGAAGAAGAAGAAGAAGAAGAAGAAGAAGAAGAAGAAGAAGAAGAAGAAGAAGAAGAAGAAGAAGAAGAAGAAGAAGAAGAAGAAGTAAAAGAAGAAGAAAAAGAAGAAGAAGAAGAAGAAGAAGAAGAAGAAGAAGAAGAAGAAGAAGAAGAAGAAGAAGAAGAAGAAGAAGAAGAAGAAGAAGAAGAAGAAGATGAAGAAGAAGAAGCATAAGGAGAAGCATAAGGAGAAGCATAAGGAGAAGCAGTAGAAGCAGAAGAAGCAGAAACAGGAGAAGCAGAAGATAAAGAATAAGCAAATGAAGCAGAAGCAGAAGCAGTGGGAGAAGCAGAAGAAGGAGAAGGAGATGGAGCAGCAGAAAGAGAAGCAGAAGCAGAAAGAGAAGCAGAAACAGAAGGAGAACAAGAAGGAGAAGCAGGAGAATCAGAAGAAGCAGAGGTAGAAGCAGAAAGAGGAGAAGAAGGAGAAGCAGAAATAGAATGAGACGAAACAGAAGAAGAAGAAGCAGAAGAAACAGAAGCAAAAGAAACAGAAGAAGAAGAGCAGAAGCAGAAGCAGAAGGAGAAGCAGAAGCAGAAGGAGAAGCAGAAAGAGAAGCAGGAGAAGTAGAAGAAGCAGGAGAAGCAGAAGCAGAAGAAACAGGAGAAGACGAAGAAGCAGAAGCAGAATCTGAAGCAGAAGGAGAAACAGAAGAAGCACAATCTGAAGCAGAAGCAGAAGAAACAGAAATAGTAGAATAAGCAGAAGCAGAAGCAGCAGGATAAGCAGAAGAAGAAGACGGAGAAGGCGAGAGAGAAGGATTAGGAGTAGGAGAAACAAAAGGATAAGCAGAAGCAGAAAGAGACGCAGAAGGAGAAGCAGCACGAGAAGTAGGAGAAGCAGGAGAAGCAGAAGCAGGAGAAACAGAAGAAACAGAAGATGCAGAAGCAGAATGAGAAGCAGAAGGAGAAATTGAAGCAGAAGCAGAAGGAGAAGCAGAAGCAGAAGGAGAAGCATAAGAAGGAGAAGGAGAAGCAGAAAGAGAAGCAGAACGAGAAGCTGAACGAGAAGCATGAGAAGCAGAAGCAGGAGAAGCAGAATCAGAAGAAACAGAAGAAGGAGAAGAAGCAGAAGCAGAAGGAGAAGCAGAAACAGAAGGAAAAGAAGAAAGAGAAGCAGGAGAAGCAGAGAAGCAGCAGCAGGAGAAGCAGAAGCAGAAGAAGCCGAAGAAGCAGAAGCAGAACCTGAAGCAGAAGGAGAAGCAGGAGAAACAGAAGAAGCAGAACCTGGAGAAGCAGAAGGAGAAGCAGAACCAGAAAGAGAAGCAAAAGCAGAAGGAGAAGCAGAAGAAACAGAAGAAGCAGAGGCAGAAGCAGAAGATGCAGAAGCAGAAGGAGAAGCAGAAGGAAAAGCAGAAGAACGAGAAGGAGAAGGACAAGGAGAAACAGAAGGAGAAGCAGAAAGAGAAGCAGAAGAAGGAGCAGGAGAAGGAAACGCAGCAGGAGAAGTAAAAAGAGCAGCAGAAGGAGAAGCAGGAGATGCAGAAACAGGAGAAACAGAAACAGAAGAAACAGGAGAAGGACAAGAAGCAGAAGCAGAAGCAGAACCTGAAGCATAAGGAGAATCATAAGGAGAAGCATAAGGAGAAGCAGTATAAGCAGAAGAAGCAGAAGCAGGAGAAGCAGAAGAAAAAGAACAAGCAGAAGAAGCAGAAGCAGCAGCAGTGGGAGAAGCAGAAGAAGGAGAAGGAGCAGCAGAAGGAGAAGTTGAAACAGAAAGAGAAGCAGAAACAGAAGGAGAAGAAGAACGAGAAACAGGAGAATCAGAAGAAGTAGAAGTAGAAGCAGAAAGAGGAGAAGAAGGAGAAGCAGAAGTAGAATCACAAGAAACAGAAGAAGAAGAAGAAGAAGAAACAGTAGCAAAAGAAACAGAAGAAGGAGAAGAGCAGAAGAAGAAGCAGAAGGAGAAGCAGAAGGAGAAGGAGAAGCAGAAAGAGAAGCAGGAGAAGCAGAAGAAGCAGGCGAAGCAGAATCAGAAGAAACAGGAGAAGCCGAAGAAGCAGAAGCAGAATCTGAAGCAGGAGAAACAGAAGAAGCAGAATCTGAAGCAGAAGCAGAAGAAACAGAAATAGTAGAATAAGCAGAAGCAGAAGCAGCAGGAGAAGAAGAAGAAGACGGAGAAGGCGAAAGAGAAGGATTAGGAGTAGGAGAAGCAAAAGGATAAGCAGAAGCAGAAAGAGACGCAGAAGGAGAAGCAGCACGAGAAGTAGGAGAAGCAGGAGAAGCAGAAGCAGGAGAAGCAGAAGAAACAGAAGACGCAGAAGCAGAATGAGAAGCAGAAGGAGAAAGTGAAGCAGAAGCAGAAGCAGAAGGAGAAGCAGAAGCAGAAGGAGAAGCAGAAGAAGGAGAAGGAGAAGCAGAAAGAGAAGCAGAACGAGAAGCAGGAGAAGCAGTAGCAGGAGAAGCAGAAGCAGAAGAAACAGAAGAAGGAGAAGAAGCAGAAGCAGAAGGAGAAGCAGAAACAGAAGGAAAAGCAGAAAGAGATGCAGGAGAAGCAGAAGAAGCAGAAGCAGGAGAAGCAGAAGCAGAAGAAGCCGAAGAAGCAGAAGCAGAACCTGAAGCAGAAGGAGAAGCAGGAGAAGCAGAAGAAACAGAATCTGGAGAAGCAGAAGGAGAAGCAGAACCAGAAAGAGAAGGAAAAGCGAAGGAGAAGCGAAGGAGAAGCGAAGAAACGCAGAAGCAGAAGATGCAGAAGCAGAAGGAGAAGCAGAAGGAAAAGCAGATGGAAAAGCATAAGAACGAGAAGGAGAAACAGAAGGAGAAGCAGAAAGAGAAGCAGAAGAAGGAGCAGGAGAAGGAAAAGCAGCAGGAGAAGTAGAAAGAGCAGCAGAAGGAGAAGCAGGAGATGCAGAAACAGGAGAAACAGAAACAGAAGAAACAGGAGAAGGACAAGAAACAGAAGCAGAAGCAGAACCTGAAGCATAAGGAGAATCATAAGGAGAAGCATAAGGAGAAGCAGTATAAGGAGAAGCAGTAGATGCAGGAGAAGCAGAAGAAATAGAATAAGCAAAAGAAGCAGAAGCAGGTGCAGTGGGAGAAGCAGAAGAAGGAGAAGGAGAAGGAGCAGCAGAAGGAGAAGCAGAAGCAGAAAGAGAAGCAGAAACAGAATGAGAACAAAAGGAGAAGCAGGAGAATTAGAAGAAGCAGAAGTAGAAACAGAAAGAGAAGTAGAAGAAGGAGAAGCAGAAGTAGAATCAGGAGAAACAGAAGAAGAAGAAGAAGAAGAAGAAGAAGAAGAAGAAGAAGAAGAAGAAGAAGAAGAAGAAACAGAAGCAAAAGAAACAGAAGAAGGAGAAGAGCAGAAGCAGAAGCGGAAGGAAAAGCAGAAGCAGAAGGAGAAGCAGAAAGAGAAGCAGGAGAAGCTGAAGAAGCAGGAGAAGCAGAAGCAGAAGAAACAGGAGAAGCCGAAGAAGCAGAAGCAGAATCTGAAGCAGAAGGAGAAACAGAAGAAGCACAATCTGAAGCAGAAGCAGAAGAAACAGAAATAGTAGAATAAGCAGAAGCAGAAGCACCAGGAGAAGCAGAAGAAGAAGAAGGAGAAGGTGAAAGACAAGGATTAGGAGTAGGAGAAGCAAAAGGATAAGCAGAACCACAAAGAGACGCAGAAGGAGAAGCAGCACGAGAAGTAGGAGTAGGAGGAGAAGAAGAAGCAGGAGAAGCAGAAGAAACAGAAGGTGCAGAAGCAGAATGAGAAGCAGAAGGAGAAATTGAAGCAGAAGCAGAAGGAGAAGCAGAAGCAGAAGAAGAAGCAGAAGAAGGAGAAGGACAAGGAGAAGCAGAAAGAGAAGCAGAACGAGAAGCAGGAGAAGCAGAAGCTGGAGAAGCCGAAGCAGAAGAAACAGAAGAAGGGGAAGAAGCAGAAGGAGAAGCAGAAACAGAAGGAAAAGCAGAAAGAGAAGCAGGAGAAGCAGAAGAAGCAGCAGAAGAAGAAGCAGAAGCAGAAGAAGCCGAAAAAGCAAAAGCAGAACCTGAAGCAGAAGGAGAAGCAGGAGAAGCAGAAGAAGCAGAATTTGGAGAAGCAGAAGGAGAAGCAGAAGCAGAAAGAGAAGCAAAAGCAGAAGGAGAAGCAGAAGAAACAGAAGAAGCTGGAGATTCAGAAGCAGAAGGAGAAGCAGAAGGAAAAGCAGAAGAACTAGAAGGAGAAGGAGAAGGAGAAACAGGAGTAGAAGCAGAAAGAGAAGCAGAAGAAGGAGCAGTAGAAGGAAAAGCAGCAGGAGAAACAGAAAGAGCAGCAGAAGGAGAAGCAGGAAATGCAGAAACAGGAGAATAACAAGCAGAAGAAACAGGAGAAGGACAAGAAGCTGAAGCAGAAGGAGAAGCAGAAAGAGAAGGAGGGGAAGCAGAAGAAGCAGAAGCAGGAGAAGCAGAAGCATAAGAATCCGAAGAAGCAGAAGCAGAACCTGAAGCAGAAGGAGAAGCAGGAGAAGCAGAAGAATCAGAATCTGGAGAAGCAGAATGAGAAGCAGAAGGAGAAGCAGAAGCAGAAAGAGAATCAAAAGCAGAAGGAGAAGCAGAAGAAACAGAAGAAGTAGAAGCAGTAGCAGTTGTAGCAGAAGCAGTAGGAAAAGCAGAAGGAAAAGGAGAAGGACAAGAAGGAGAAGGAGAAACAGAAGGAGAAGCAGAAGGAGAAGCAGAAAGAGAAGCAGGTAAAGCAGAAGAAGAAGAAGCAGAAGGAGAATCAGAAGGAGAAGCAGAAGAAGGAGAAGGAGAAGCAGAAGCAGAAGAAGATGCAGAAGGAGAAGCAGAAGAAGCAGAAGCAGAAGGAGAAGCAGGAAAACAGAAGAAGCAGAAGCAAAAGGTGAAGCAAAAGAAGGAGAAGGAGAAGTAGAGGAAGAAGAAGAAGCATAAGGACAAGCACAAGCAGAAGGAGATGCAGAAGGAGAAGCAGGAGAAGCAGAAGAAACAGAAGCTGAAAGACAAGCAGAAGTAGGAGAAGGAGAAGGAGGAGAAGCAGAAGCAGAACGAGAAGCGAAGCGAATGAGAAGCGAAAGAGAAGCAGGAGGAGGGCAAGAAGCGAAGCAGGAGAAGCCGAAAGAGAAGAAGCAGAAACAGAAGCAAAAGGAGAAGCAGAAGCAGAAGGAGAAGCAG
>NW_012290377.1:0-8159 GCF_000151885.1 Dipodomys ordii | reverse complement strand
AGAAGAAGAAGAAGAAGAAGGAGAAGGAGAAGAAGAAGAAGAAGAAGAAGAAGAAGAAGAAGAAGAAGAAGAAGAAGAAGAAGAAGAAGAAGAAGAAGCATAAGGAGAAGCAGTAGAAGCAGAAGAACCAGAAGCAGGAGTAGCAGAAGCAGAAGAAAAAGAATAAGCAAAAGAAGCAGAAGCAGAAGAAGTGGGAGAAGCAGAAGAAGGAGAAGGAGAAGGAGCAGCAGAAGGAGAAGCAGAAGTAGAAAGAGAAGCAGAAACAGAAGGAGAACAAGAAGGAGAAGCATGAGAATCAGAAGAAGCTGAATTAGAAGAAGAAAGAAGAGAAGAAGGAGAAGCAGAAGTAGAATCAGAAGAAACAGAAGAAGCAGAAGAAACAGAAGCAAAAGAAACAGAAGACGGAGAAGAGCAGAAGCAGAAGCAGAAGGAGAAGCAGAAGCAGAAGGAGAAAGAGAATCAGGAGAAGCAGAAGAAGCAGAAGAAGCCGAAGCAGAAGAGAAGCCAAAGAAGCAGAAGCAGAATGTGAAGCAGAAGGAGAAACAGAAAAAGCACAATCTGAAGCAGAAGCAGAAGAAACAGAAATAGTAGAATAAGCAGAAGCAGAAGCAGCAGGAGAAGCAGAAGAAGAAGACGGAGAAGGCGACAGAGAAGGATTAGGAGTAGGAGAAGCAAAAGGATAAGCAGAAGCAGAAAGAGACGCAGAAGGAGAAGCAGCACGAGAAGTAGAAGAAGCAGGAGAAGCAGAAGCAGGAGAAGCAGAAGAAACAGAAGAGGCAGAAGCAGAATGAGAAGCAGAAGCAGAATGAGAAGCAGAAGGAGAAATTGAAGCAGAAGCAGAAGGAGAAGCAGAAGGAGAAGCAGAAGGAGAAGCAGAAGAAGGAGAAGGAGAAGCAGAAAGAAAAGCAGAAAGAGAAGCAGGACGAGAAGCAGGAGAAGCAGAAGCAGGAGAAGCAGAAGCAGAAGCAACAGAAGAAGGAGAAGAAGCAGAAGCAGAAGGAGAAGCAGAAACAGAAGGAGAAGCAGAAAGAGAAGGAGGGGAAGCAGAAGAAGCAGAAGCAGGAGAAGCAGAAGCATAAGAATCCGAAGAAGCAGAAGCAGAATCTGAAGCAGAAGGAGAAGCAGGAGAAGCAGAAGTAGAAGCAGAATGACAAGCTAAAGGAGAAGCAGAAGCAGAAAGAGAATGTAAAGCAGAAGGAGAAGCAGAAGAAACAGAAGAAGGAGAAGCAGTAGCAGTTGCAGCAGAAGGAGAAGCAGAAGGAAAAGCAGGAGAACAAGAAGGAAAAAGAGAAACAGAAGCAGAAGGAGAAGGAGAATCAGAAGGAGAAGCAGAAGCAGAAGAAGAAGCAGAAGAAGATGCAGAAGAAGAAGCAGGAGAAGCAGAAGAAGCAGAAGCAGAAGGAGAAACAGAAGTAGGAGAAGAAGCACAAGCAGAAGGAGAAGTAGAAGTAGGAGAAGGAGAAGGAAGAGCCGCAGAAGCAATAGGAGAAGCAGAAGGAGAAGCAGAAGCAGAATGAGAAGCAGAAAGAGAAGCAGTAGAAACAGAAGAAGCAGGAAAAGCGGAAGCAGAAGAAAGAGAAGAAGAAGAACAAGAAGAAGAAGAAGAAGAAGAAGAAGTAGAAGAAGAAGAAGAAGGAGAAGAAGAAGAAGAAGAAGAAGAAGAAGAAGAAGAAGAAGAAGAAGAAGAAGAAGAAGAAGAAGAAGAAGAAGAAGCATAAGGAGAAGCATAAGGAGAAGCATAAGGAGAAGCATAAGGAGAAGCAGTAGAAGCAGAAGAAGCAGAAACAGGAGAAGCAGAAGCAGAAGAAAAAGAATAAGCAAAAGAAGAATCAGAGGAGAGCAGAGAAGAGAAGGAACAGCAGAAGGAGATCAGAAGAGAAGCAGAAGAGGAGAAGCAGAAGCAGAAGAAGCAGCAGAAGGAGAAGCAGAAGAAGATGTAGAACGAGAAGCAGGAGAATCAGAAGAAGCAAAAGCAGAAGGAGAAGCAGAAGTAGGAGAAGAAGAAGGAGAAGGAAGGGCAGCAGAAGCAATAGGAGAAGCAGAAGGAGAAGCAGAATGAGAAGCAGAAAGAGAAGCAGTAGAAGGAGAAGAAGAAGGAAAAGCAGAAGCAAAAGAAATAGAAGAAGAAGAAGAAGAAGAAGAAGAAGAAGAAGAAGAAGAAGAAGAAGAAGAAGAAGAAGAAGAAGAAGAAGAAGAAGAAGACGAAGGAGAAATCGAAGGAGAAGACGAAGAAAAAGATAAAGAAGAAGAAGAAGAAGATAAAGAAGAAGAAGAAGAAGAAGAAGAAGAAGAAGAAGAAGAAGAAGAAGAAGAAGAAGAAGAAGAAGAAGAAGAAGAAGAAGAAGAAGAAGCATAAGGAGAATCATAAGGAGAAGCAGTAGAAGCAGAAAAAGCAGAAACAGGAGAAGCAGAAGCAGAAGAAAAAGAATAAGCAAAAGAAGCAGAAGCAGAAGCAGTGGGAGAAGCAGAAGAAGGAGGAGAAGGAGCAGCAGAAGGAGAAGCAGAAGCAGAAAGAGAAGCAGAAACAGAAGGAGAACAAGAAGGAGAAGCAGGAGAATCAGAAGAAGCAGAAGTAGAAGCAGAAAGAGGAGAAGAAGGAGAAGCAGAAGTAGAATCAGAAGAAACAGAAGAAGAAGCAGAAGAAACAGAAGCAAAAGAAACAGAAGAAGGAGAATTGCTGAAGCAGAAGCAGAAGGAGAAGCAGAAGCAGAAGGAGAATCAGAAAGAGAAGCAGGAGAAGCAGAAGAAGCAGGAGAAGCAGAAGCAGAAGAAACATGAGAAGCCGAAGAAGCAGAAGCAGAATCTGAAGCAGAAGGAGAAACAGAAGAAGCACAATCTGAAGCAGAAGCAGAAGAAACAGTAATAGTAGAATAAGCAGAAGCAGAAGCAGCAAGAGAAGCAGAAGAAGAAGAAGTCGGAGAAGGCGAGAGAGAAGGATTAGGAGTAGGAGAAGCAAAAGGATAAGCAGAAGCAGAAAGAGACGCAGAAGGAAAAGCAGCACGAGAAGTAGGAGAAGCAGGAGAAGCAGAAGCAGGAGAAGCAGAAGAAACAGAAGACGCAGAAGAATAATGAGAAGCAGAAGGGGAAATTGAAGCAGAATCAGAAGGAGAAGCAGAAGCAGAAGGAGAAGCAGTAGAAGGGGAAGGAGAAGCAGAAAGAGAAGCAGAAAGAGAAGCAGAACGAGAAGCAGGAGAAGCAGAAGCAGGAGAAGCAGAAGCAGAAGAAACAGAAGAAGGAGAAGAAGCAGAAGCAGAAGGAGAAGCAGAAACAGAAGGAAAAGCAAAAAGAGAAGCAGGAGAAGCAGAAGAAGCAGCAGCAGGAGAAGCAGAAGCAGAAGAAGCCGAAGAAGCAGAAGCAGAACCTGAAGCAGAAGGAGAAGCAGGAGAAGCAGAAGAAGCAGAATCTGGAGAAGAAGAAGGAGAACAAGAAGGAGAAGCAGAAGCAGAAAGAGAAGCAAAAGCAGAAGGAGAAGCAGAAGAAACAGAAGAAGCAGAGGCAGTAGCAGAAGAAGCAGAAGATGCAGAAGCAGAAGGAGAAGCACAAGGAAAAGCAGAAGAACGAGAAGGAGAAGGAGAAACAGAAGGAGAAGCAGAAAGAGAAGCAGAAGAAGGAGCAGGAGACGGAAAAGCAGCAGGAAAAGCAAAAAGAGCAGCAGAAGGAGAAGCAGGAGATGCAGAAACAGGAGAAGCAGAAGTAGAAGAATCAGGAAAAGGACAAGAAGCAGCAGAAGAAGGAGAAGCAGAAACAGAAGGAGAAGCAGATAGAGAAGGAGGGGAAGCAGAAGAAGCAGAAGCAGGAGAAGCAGAAGCATAAGAATCCGACGAAGCAGAAGCAGAACCTGAAGCAGAAGGAGAAGCAGGAGAAGCAGAAGAAGCAGAATCTGGAGAAGCAGAATGACAAGCTGAAGGAGAAGCAGAAGCAGAAAGAGAATCAAAAGCAGAAGGAGAAGCAGAAGAAACAGAAGAAGTAGAAGCAGTAGCAGTTGTAGCAGAAACAGAAGGAGAAGCCAAAGGAAAAGCAGAAGAACAAGAAGGAGAAGGAGAAACAGAAGGAGAAGCAGAATGAGAAGCAGGTAAAGCAGAAGAAGAAGCAGAAGGAGAATCAGAAGAAGATGCAGAAGGAGAAGCAGAAGAAGCAGAAGCAGAAGGAGAAGTAGGAAAAGCAGAAGAAGCAGAAGCAAAAGGAGAAGCAAAAGAAGGAGAAGGAGAAGCAGAAGCAGAAGAAGAAGCATAAGGACAAGCACAAGCAGAAGGAGATGCAGAAGGAGAAGCAGGAGAAGCAGAAGCTGAAGGAGAAGCAGAAGTAGGAGAAGGAGAAGGAGGAGAAGCAGAAGCAGAAGGAGAAGCCGAAGCGGAATGAGAAGGAGAAAGAGAAGCAGGAGAAGCACAAGAAGCAGAAGCAGGAGAAGCCGAAAGAGAAGAAGCAGAAGAAGCAGAAACAGAAGCAGAAGTAGAAGCAGAAGCAGAAGGAGAAGCAGCAGAACAAGTAGAACCAGAAATTCAGGCAGGAGAAACAGAAGAAGCAGAAGCAGAAAGAGAAGCAAAAAGAGAAGCAGAAGGAGAAGTAGAAGAAGCAGCAGAATGAGAAGCAGCAGAAGAAGCAGAAAAACAAGCAGGAGAAGCAGAAGCAGAAAGAGAAGTAGAAGCAGAAGAAGCAGAAGCAGAAGAAGAAGCAGTAGAAGCATAAGAAGCAGAAGCAGGAGAAGCAGAAGCAGAAGAACAAGAAGAAGCATAAGAAGCAGAAGCAGAAGCAGAGGGAGAAACAGAAGAAGGAGAAGGAGCAGCAGAAGGTGAAGCAGAAGGAGATGGAGAAGCAGAAAGAGAAGCAGAAACAAAAGGAGAAGAAGAAGGATTAGTTGGAGAATCAGAAGAAGCAGAAGCAGAAAGAGAAGCAGAAGAAGGAGAAGGAGAAGCAGAAGCAGAGGAAAGGAAGGAGAAGCAGAAGAAGCAGAAGCGGGAAAAGCAGAAGAAGAAGAAGAAGAAGAAACAGAAGAAGGAGAAGGAGCAGAAGGAGAAGCAGAAGGAGAAGCAGAAAGAGAAGGAGAAGAAGCAGTAGCAGGAGAAGCAGAAGCACAAGAAACAGAAGAAGCTGAAGAAGCAGAAGTAGGACCTGAAGCAGAAGAAACAGAACAAGCAGAAGAAGCAGTAGCAGAAGCAGAATGAGAAGCAGAAGAAGAAGTAGGAGAAGGAGAAAGAGAAGGATTAGGAGTAGGAAGAGCAGAAGGAGAATCAGAAGAAGAACGAGAAGCAGAAGGAGAAGCAGAAGGAGAAGCAGAAGCAGAAGAAACAGCAGAAGGAGAAGCAGAAGCAGAAGAAGATGCAGAAGGAGAAGCAGGAGAAGCAGAAGAAGCAAAAGCAGAAGGAGAAGCAGAAGTAGGAGAAGGAGAAGGAGAAGGAAGGGCAGCAGAAGCAATAGGAGAAGCAGAAGGAGAAGCAGAAGCAGAATGAGAAGCAGAAAGAGAAGCAGTAGAAGCAGAAGAAGCAGGAAAGGAAGAAGCAGAAGAAAGAGAAGAAGAAGAAGAAGAAGAAGAAGAAGAAGAAGAAGAAGAAGAAGAAGAAGAAGAAGAAGAAGAAGAAGAAGAAGAAGAAGAAGAAGAATCATAAGGAGAAGCATAAGGAGAAGCAGTAGAAGCAGAAGAAGCAGAAGCAGAAGAAGCAGAAGCAGAAGAAAAAGAATAAGCAAAAAAGCAGAAGCAGAAGCACTCGGAGAAGCAGAAGCAGAAGGAGAAGGAGCAGCAGAAGGAGAAGCAGAAGCAGAAAGAGAAGCAGAAACAGAAGGACAACAAAAGGAGAAGCAGGAGAATCAGAAGAAGCAGAAGGAGAAGCAGAAAGAGAAGGAGAAGAAGGAGAAGCAGAAGTAGAATCAGAAGAAACAGAAGAAGAAGAAGCAGAAGAAACAGAAGCAAAAGAAACAGAAGAAGGAGAAGAGCAAAAGCAGAAGCAGAAGGAGAAGCAGAAGCAGAAGGAGAAGCAGAAAGAGAAGCAGGAGAAGTAGAAGAAGCAGGAGAAGCAGAAGAAACAGAAGAAACCGATGAAGCAGAAGCAGAATCTGAAGCAGAAGGAGAAACAGAAGAAGCACAATCTGAAGCAGAAGAAACAGAAATAGTAGAATAAGCAGAAGCAGAAGCAGCAGGAGAAGCAGAAGAAGAAGACGGAGAAGGCGAGAGAGAAGGATTAGGAGTAGGAGAAGCACAAGGATAAGCAGAAGCAGAAAGAGACGCAGAAGGAAAAGCAGCACGAGAAGTAGGAGAAGCAGGAGAAGCCGAAGCAGGAGAAGCAGAAGAAACAGAAGAAGCAGAAGCAGTAGCAGAAGAAGCAGAAGATGCAGAAGCAGAAGGAGAAGCAGAAGGAAAAGCAGAAGAACAAGAAGGAGAAGGAGAAACAGAAGGAGAAGCAGAAGGAGAAGCAGGAAAAGGAGAAGAAGCAGCAGCAGACGGAGAAGGAGAAGCAGAAGTAGAAGAAGAAGAATAAGGACAAGCACAAGCAGAAGGAGATGCAGAAGGAGAAGCAGGAGAAGCAGAAGAAGCAGAAACAGAAGGAGTAGAAGAAGAAGAAGAAGCAGAAGAAGCAGAAGCAGAAGCAGAATGAGAAGCAGACGAAGAGAAGCAGAACGAGGAGCAGGAGAAGCAGAAGTAGAAGAAACAGAAGAAGGAGAAGTAGCAGAAGGAGAAGCAGAAGGAGAAGCAGAAAGAGAAGCAGAAACAGAAGGAGAAGCAGAAAGAGAAGGAGGGGAAGCAGAAGAAGCAGAAGCATAAGAATCCGAATAAGCAGAAGCAGAACCTGAAGCAGGAGAAGTAGAAGAAGCAGAATCTGGAGAAGCAGAATGAGAAGCAGAAGGAGAAGCAGAAGCAAAAAGAGAATCAAAAGCAGAAGTAGAAGCAGAAGAAACGGAAGAAGTAGAAGCAGTAGTCGTTGTAGCAGAAGCAGAAGGAGAAGCAGTAGGAAAAGCAGAAGAACGAGAAGGAGAAGGAGAAGCAGAAGGAGAATCAGAAGGAGAAGCAGAAGAAGGAGAAGGAGAAGCAGAAGCAGAAGAAGCAGCAGAAGTAGAAGCAGAAGCAGAATAAGATGCAGAAGGAGAAGCAGGAGAAGCAGAAGAAGCAGAAGCAGAAGAAGAAGCAGAAGAAGGAGAAGGAGAAGGAGAAGGAAGGGCAGCAGAAGCAATAGTAGAAGCAGAAGGAGAAGCAGAAGAATGAGGAGAAGAAAGAGAAGCAGGAAAAGCACAAATGCAGAAGCAGGAGAAGCAGCAGCAGGAGAAGCCGAAGCAGAAGAAGAAGCAGAACGAGAAGCCGGAGAAGCAGAATCAGAAGGAGAAGCAGAAGTAGGAGAAGGAGAAGGAGAAGGAAGGGCAGCAGAAGCAATAGGAGAAGCAGAAGGAGAAGCAGAAGCAGAATGAGAAGCAGAAAGAGAAGCAGTAGAAGCAGAAGAAGCAGGAAAAGCAGAAGAAGAAAAAAGAGAAGAAGAAGAAGAAGAAGAAGAAGAAGAAGAAGAAGAAGAAGAAGAAGAAGAAGAAGAAGAAGAAGAAGAAGAAGAAGAAGACGAAGAAGAAGACGAAGGAGAAGACGAAGAAGAAGAAGAAGAAGAAGCATAAGGAGAAACATAAGTAGAAGCAGTAGAAGCAGAAGAAGCAGAAGCAGGAGAAGCAGAAGCAGAAGAAAAAGAAGAAGCAGAAGAAGCAGAAGCAGAAGCAGGGGGAGAATCAGAAGAAGGATAAGGAGAAGGAGCAGCAAAAGGAGAAGCAGAAGCAGAATGAGAAGCAGAAACAGAAGGAGAACAAGAAGGAGAAGCAGGAGAATCAGAATAAGCAGAAGTAGAAGCAGAAAGAGAAGGAGAAGAAGGAGAAGCAGAAGTAGCATCAGAAGAAACAGAAGAAGAAGAAACAGAAGCAAAAGAAACAGAAGACGGAGAAGAGCAGAAGCAGAAGCAGAAGGAGAAGCAGAAGCAGAAGGAGAAGCAGAAGGAGAAGCAGGAGAAGCAGAAGAAGCAGGAGAAGCTGAAGCAGAAGAAACACGCGAAGCCGAAGAAGCAGAATCATAATGTGAAGTAGAAGGAGAAACAGAAGAAGCACAATCTGAAGCAGAAGCAGAAGAAACAGTAATAGTAGAATAAGCAGAAGCAGAAGCAGCAGGAGAAGCAGCAGAAGAAGACGAAGGATTAGGAGTA